>NC_142940.1:61553142-61560642 GCF_046866305.1 Octopus bimaculoides
CCACCGGTGCGTGGATCAGTCGTTCTGCCGTTCGACTTCACTTATACTTCTGCTCTGACAAAGCAAAGTGTGAGACTTGCGTTTCCCATGTCTTGCAAACCTTCTGGTCCCTTTGTATTATCTTCCTTTTCCAGTTTGCCCATGGAGGAGGAGGAGGACGGGGAGGAGGAGGGGACGGGGAGGGGGAGGGGAGGAGGATGAGGAGGGGAGGAGGATGAAGAGGGGGGGAGTGTGTCGGTGAAGTTGAAGTTTACTCACGATTCTGTCGGTTCTGACCTTGTGGTTCTTGGCTTAACGTTTATGATGTTATTAATGTTGCTCTTTGTTACAGAATTGTTTTGGTGTTGTTCTTTACATTTGGCATGTAGTAGTAGTAGTAGTAGTAGTAGTAGTAGTAGTAGTAGTAGTAGTAGTAGTAGTAGTAGTAGTAGTAGCAGCAGTTATTTTCTTCTTCTTGTTGTTGTAGTTGTTGTTGTTGCTATTATTATTATTATTATTATTATTATTATTATTATTATTATTTATTAAGGCGGCGAGCTGGCTGAATCGTTAGCATGGTGGACGAAATACTTAGCGGTATTTTGCCCGTCGTTACGCTCTGAGTTCAAATTCCGCCGGGGTCGACTTTGCCTTTCATCCTTTCAGGGTTGATAAACTAAGTACCAGTGAAAACGCTGGGGCCGATGTAATTGACTAGTCCCCTCCCCCAAAATTTCTCTTGTGCTTTTAGCAGAAAGGATTATTATTATTATTATTATTATTGTTGTTGTTATTATTGTTATCAGCAGCATCATTACTTACTTATTTATATTATTGTTGCTTTGTTTTATACAAGTTGTTTCAAGTCTCACCAAGGGACCTCAGGTAATAGCAAGATGGCTATTTTACAAAGGGCTATATTTACGATTTAGCAATGATATAAGGAGAGCGGAATCTGGAAACTAAGATTCTATTAAATTTGTAGCGTTTCAGTTTTGAAAGACTTTTAAGAGAATCACTTATGTTCAAGTTGGCAATGTTTTTTCTTAGGATGTGGGCAGAACCTGCGAAAACAATTTTTTGTAGTTCTTTTGGGTGTCTTGGTATTTGACTATAATGCTTAAGAGTGCTTTTTGGTATTGTCTCCAAAGCTCTGCAGCCGATTAATCTATAATTTTGCTTTGAGTCTTGGCGAGATCACTGCGATCTCCAAGTTCAAAGTGTATGACCTTCAAACAAAGAGGTGGTGGACGCTTCAATGACGAAGTTCTTCGCTTCGAAGGACAAGAACTGGAATCAGCGTGAAATGAAAGAACTGGCAGAATACTGACTTCAGACGGTGCAACACGATGGCCTCTACTTTGAATTCTAGGCTGCTATTGCTAAAACTTAACTAATAAAGAAATTAAGTTACCAAAATATTGCTAAACTTTTGACTCGACACAGTATTGTAAAAAAAACCAGGAATATGTCCTTGTCAGGAGAGTTCCTCCACTCACTTTTGTAAATTGCCGTATTTCTTGTAAAGATTCACATACTCCTACTTGACTTGTTTCTCGTTGATAACAGCCACGCTCATCTTAGCAAGATACAACAGGGAATATAAACATAATAACCAAATGTTTTAGATTAATGTCTCTGTGTTTAGAAAAAGAAGGTAACATTTTAAAAAGAAGGTACATGGAATCCAGGATCGGTGCCTACCCGAAACATTGAAACTCATAGCACTTCATGAGCTACTAACGTGCATGGGTTCGAATTTTGTCTGAAAACATTGCTTCTTTTGTGCCTCCCTGTTATTTAGATGTTGCTCCGGCGCTGTTTCTGGTGACAAACGGTGGAATTTTGTTTAATGATACAAGAAATGTATCCAGACACTTTATCCAAGGTATTGAGTTCTGTGCTCTGCTAAAATGTATTTGAATATAATTTGCAAATCTTACACCACGATATGTATGTATGTATGTATGTATGTATGTATGTATGTATGTATGTATGTATGTATGTAGGTAGGTAGGTAGGTAGGTAGGTAGGTATTATGAGTGTCAGGGAGGGAGAGTGAGAGAAAGAGAAAGTAAATATATTTGCCGTCAGATTAGTCACTTTATGCATTCAGAGAAAAAGGAAGCTGAGTCATAAATAGATTAACAAAGAGAGAGAGAGAGAGACAGACAGACAGACAGACAGACAGACAGACAGACAGACAGACAGACAGACAGACAGACAGACAGACAGAGTGTGTGTGTGTGTCTGTGTGTGTGTGTGTGTGTGTGTGTGATGGAGATCAGATGTATAGAGAGAGGGATAATAAGGAGCGAAAGAGAAAGCTGACAGATAGACAGAGAGACAAACCGACAGAGAGACGTCTAAATTGACTAATTCATTGATTGATTGATTGGTAGTTGTGAATGCCTACGTACATATGCGAGTGCGGGTGTAGGCATATATGACTATATGTTTGTACGTATGAAGAAGCACGCGTGTGTGTGTGTGTGTGTGTGTGTGTGTGTGTGTGTGTGTGTGTGTGTGTGTGTGTGTGTGTGTGTGTGTGTGTGTGTGTGTGTGTGTGTGTGTGTGTGTGTGTGTGTGTTAGAAACCTCTATAGATCATGTGTTATATCGGTAATTTATCCTTGCTCTTTGTTACAATAGGTCAATTTAAAGCAACACTCATTAAGGGCATAATACTGTGTTCTCTTCTGTTAATACTCATAGTCTCTCTCTCCTCCTCTTCCTCCTTCGTCTCCTCTCTCTCTCTCTCTCTCTCTCTCTCTCTCTCTCTCTCTCTCTCTCTCTCTCTCTCTCTCCTCTCACCCTTCTCGCTATCCGCTCAGATTATGTTTTAATGACTATATATTTAACCAATTTTTGCTCTTCGAAAATTTATCTCTTATTTATTTCTTTTATGACAGGTATTAATTATTATTCACCAGTTTGCGTCGCTCTAAGAAGATTTCACTTCAATTACTAACAATAGCTCTGTTAATTCCATAAGTATTGGTTTTGGTAACAAATTAATATGTCTGCCTTTTTTTTCTTCTTTAACTGTAGTTTGCCAAAATTGGTTAACTAGCCATAATTGTGTGTTTCTTTTTAACACAAGTAGGAGATGAAATGAAAATGAATCTAGGATACACCATTTCACTAAACATGTCTTAAATGGCGAGCAAATTTTTTTTTTTTTTGTTATTTCACACTGTGATCAAAAGGCGAAGAATTCGTTTGATCTGAATTGCTCTTTTCTTTACAAAATTGCACGGAAGTCATATTGTAACAAACATAGTTTGGAATCGTAAAACCAGATTTTTGTGAAATATTTTCGTTTTAATTTTAATTTGGGGAATCTAAATTTTGTTTTGTGATATATATTGGTTTCTTGATTCTGTTTTTGATATTTCTTCCTTGTTTGTGGAGAATTCAAAAATACTAAACGAAACTAAACAGCATCGAATATACAAAACCAGTGGACTTATTACTTTCAGTGAAAATAATGACTGATCTCAGGAATGTTCAAACTAGATGGATGAATAGAAAATATGTGTCAATCGTGCTCTCTTCTTTCATTGAGAACGTCTGCTTCTCAAGGTTATTTCTTAAACATTTTCGTGACACAATAAGTCATATCAATATTTATTGGTAAAAACTAAAAATATACAAACTGTCTACAATAACTGAAGATTTTTCTATAATTTCGCCATTGATATTTTGGGTTTACTTAACTTTAAATCTAATATTCATATCGCTAGACAAAATGATATTTTCAAAACTATATAAATTCTACTTTTAATCACAAACAGTAATAATTTCTCACGCAAGCAGAGTACCATATAGGCGCAGGCGTGGCTTTGTGGTAAAAATTTACTCCTCAATCACGAGGCTCCAGGTTCAGTCCCACTACATGGAACTTTGGGCAAGTATTTTTACTATAGCCTCAGGCTGACCCACCAAACAGATAACAACACCTTACGTGGGTGAAGACCTTCTTTAGCCTGGGGTGCTGGTGTTTCTCCTTCCACACTGACTTTCTTCGGCGCTTGACATTTTTATAGAGAACCCATTTCTCGTCACCAGTCACTATTCGGTCAAAATAGGTTCATTCGTGAGATGCGACAGCAAAGAAGATTAGATCTGCACACGGTTAGACTCGGAAAGTTTGTGTGGAACCCATTGAACCAATTTGCTGACATTTCCGATGGCACAAAGGTGTCGATGAATGGCGTAATGACCAAATCCAAACTTCTCTGCTAGTTCAACAGTCACGATGGGATTTTGTTCCCCCAGGGTTTGCAAGACGTCCTTGTCGAGCTCTACAGATCTTCCAGGACAAGACTCGTCTTCTAGGCAGCAATTTCCGGCTTGGAATTTCTGGAACCACTGTTGACACTGGTTAACGCTTATTGTCCGATCCCCAAATACTGCATTAATATTCCTCGCAGTTTCCGTTGCGTTGTTGCCTTTATTGAACTCATAAAGCAAAATATGACGAATATGCTCCTTTGTTACTTACATTATAGCTTTGAAAAAATAACTGTTAAAATCGAACTGCACTCTTCAGAACTTGCACTAACAATAAGTACAAAGTAAAATTACTACCTGTTTTTACAGCAAGTTGATGCAGGTAGTTTATCCCGTCCCCCTCTGACTTTCAGTTTATGTAATTGAAAAAACCGCATTATTTATGGGATAACCCAATACTATTTCCACAAGGCCTGAAATTTTGGGGGTAAGAAGGTAGTCGATTACATCGACCACAGTACCTGACTGGTATTTATTTTATTGACCTTGAAAGGATGAACGGCAAAGTCAACCTCAGTGCCATTTGAATTTAGAATGTAAAGAGACGGAAGAAATGCCGGAAAGCATTTTGTCCGATATGCTAACAATTCCATCAACTAATCTCCTGAATAGAAATAATAATAACAATAATATTAACGATGATAATGATGATAGTAATTATGTTGATAATGATGATTGTGATTGTGGTGAAATGTTGATAGTGTTTATCGATTTTAGAGAAGAAGAGTTAAAGATGAGATCTAAACAAATAACCAGTCAGGAATTTGTTGCTGCAATCGATATTTATAGAATTACCGTGAAAAGAAAGAGTAACGTTTCCAGGATCTTTGACGAAGAAGATTTGAAGAGAGTGCTCGAAGGAAGGCCATTTCAGGAAGGCCATTTCAGGAAGGCCATTTGAGCGACTTGAAAACGATTTTAGTTTCAATAAAACAAGAAATACTCTCAAGACCACACGAAATATAGTTTAGGTCCAGGTCAGACCTGGTTAGGCAGATTTGCTCTATGTTCCGGAGAGAGTCAGCGTTTCATTGTTGTTGCTTAATCCCAGAGCAAACTTATGATCAAAAATTTTCTAATACTGACCATCCAGTCTCATTTCTGTGTGAGTAACAATTCTTTTAAAGAAGCATGCATGTCTGGCTAATTACCGTCTGATCGCATCGGAGTATCTTCTCAGTGGCCTCTTGTAGAAAAGACGTGTTTCTCTAGTCAGACGGTTCATCTGCTGCTAGAACACTCTCCGTGATTGGCTAGGTATGCTGTGGTTATTGCTGTTGTTATTGCAGAGGCTAGACCATCTGCAATAGATTCCTGGATGTTGAGCGTGTGTGGTCTCCTTTCGGAACATAGATCTTTCTGCAATACGTTTTCTTGACAGAAATGCCGTCTTGCGTCAAGCAAAGCCGAGGCTGCACTTGGTATCTGGAATATTTCCAGACACTTACTGCCTAGCAATGGAATTGAGGAAAGTTCCACTCTAATAATCGATAGAGAGACATGGTGGGGAAGAGTGACGATGCTCTAAGGCGAAACTCTTGGTTTCGGCGAAAATCGATTGGCCTGTTTATTACAGAGGATTTTCGGGCCGAGGACTACGATAGATAATATTCGGAAGTACATGATTTAGCAGTGCCACTGAGGGGCGCTATCGAATGACGCTACTCGATTCGAGATAAACTTTACAAGCACGGAAGTAATGTTAGACGTTCCAGTTTGAAATTATGCGCAGAGGGTGACGAAACTGTTCTGCAAAAGGTCTCGTTCAGTGTTCGGATATTGCTGACTTGTGGTTTTATGTGGAACAGTTGCTGCCGCATATAAGGCAGATCGGCCATCAACTGAGCTTGTTGTGATGTGCGACACGCGATCCCTTCTTAATCTAAAAGGATGGGCAGATTCTTCTGTCTGATGACTACCGCAACAGTACTGAACGAAATTGAAAGCTCTAAAGACAAACACTCATGAACTCTTTCGAGTCTTATCGAAAAGTAAAAGTAGAAACGAAGATGTTATTCTCGATATATTGAAGACGTGACTGGAGTAACTGAAACCGCCTTGAGTACACAACGAACGGAGAGGGCACTTGTCCTTCGGGTTTGCTGTATTCGTGGATCTGTGAGGTTTCCTAATTGGCTTCAGATGGAGGTCCTTCCCTATTCGAAGGGCTGTAGTATAAACATCATTCATTATTTTTACACCGTGTACACTTATCCTTCGTGTATTTTTCGTTCCTCAAACGGATTTTCTGTGGAAACCCTCACGCTTTATGTCTGCCTTTGTAGTTGGTTCTCTCATCTTTTGCCATGGTCGCAAAGATAGAAAGTATCATCATCATCATCATCATCATCATCATCATCATCGTCTTCATCGTTGTCGTCGTTGTCATCGTCGTCGCCGTCATCATCATCATCACCATCACCAACGTCGTCATCATCATCATCAGCATCATTATAGAATAATCGGATTTGCTATTTAGTGCTAATTGTCCTGATTGCACGAAAATGACAGCGCCACCTACATTACCCCACCAACCATCCTTACTACCAACAAAGCTGTTCGTTCTTCTTCGATATTCTGCACAAAGTCATCGTCTCTCCCTCTCTCTCTTCCCCTCCTTCTTTCTCTCTCTCTCCCTCTGTCTCCCCCCTCCCTGTGCCTCTTCCTCTTCCCTTTGAAACTTTGTCAGTCTCTCCTCTTTCTACCGCCTCTATCTCTTTCTCTTACTCTTTCATCCTTTACCTCCTCTTTCCCTACCCTTTTTCTCTTCCTCTTTTTCTCCCTGTTAATTTCCTTCTCACTTTCGTTCTCCCATTTTCGTTCTCTCTTCTCACAATCTTCCTTTCTGCTTCTCACCCTTCTTTTTCTATTTCTTTCTTTCTTTCTTTCTCTCTCCTCTTTCTACCCCTTTCCCACCTATCTGTAACTCTTCTTTCTTCTCGTTTCTTAACTTTCCCCCTCTCTCTCTCTATCTCTCTCTTCCTCCGTCCCTATCACCTCTTCTACTCCCCCCTCATTCCCAACCATCAACCCTCTCTCTTCCACCCTCATCTCACATCTTCATCAATTCTCTTTCTCTCTCATCTCTTTCTCCTCACCCATTCTTTCTCTCTCTCTCTCTTTCTCTCTCTCTCTCTCTCTTTCGCTCTCCACTCTTTGACTTCCCTCTCACTTCCTACCATTCTCTCATCACTTCACAATATAGTCTAAACTCTTCTACATCATT
>NC_142940.1:61565642-61583142 GCF_046866305.1 Octopus bimaculoides
TTACAGGATTGTAAAAACGGCGCCGTAATAAAAAAAACCATTCGCACCGAAAATATACACGCCAAATGGCTATGGGGTGCCAGAAGAATAAAATGGGGACCAAAGCGGGATCCATAGGCAAAAAATGGTTGAGAAGCACTGTACTGCACAAACAGAAATATAGAATCACATTCTGTCTAGGACCACTCGACTCATTGCTATGCAATTACTTACGCACAGGTCCTTGTCTCTGGTCCAAAGTTCTGCTTTCTCTTCATTTGTCTTTTTTTTATTGATCTCTCATTGGATTGTGTTCCTCGAAACTGATCAGTCTCGTGCTATCTCCAGTCAGGTAACCCCGACCCATTCACACTTCCAGCTCACGCCAATCTTACCGCATCTCTCCCGCACCCCTTTGGTTCTTTATTTAACACCATTTCCAGTCTTACTGAACAATGACGTCGGCTCTGCATCCTGCTTATGTCTTTCTGTATGCAATAGTTTGAACGGAACACGAGTCTGCAAAAGTTACAGTCAGTACTGTTTCATTTAGCTTAAACAAATAAAGAAAAATGTACATACAGTCACAAGCACACACAAGCACACATACATACACACACACACACAAGCACATGCACACACACACACACACACATACAAACACAGACACACGTAAATTCGTACACCTATTCAACTAGTGATCCATCCATCAAACAAGCAATATATATCTGCATACGTACATACATGCACACATAGATACAGGCATATATGTGTGTGTGTACGTGTGCGTGTGTGTGTGTGTGTGTATACTTACATATACATATATGTGTGCAGATCTGTACATGAATACATGTATATATATATATATATATATATATATATATATATATATATATATATACACACACATGCATATATGTGTATGTATGTATAGGCGTAACGATATATACCTCCGTGTATGTGAATACGTACACACGCACACGCACACACATACGTACACACACATACACATATCTGTATGCATGTATGCGTGTGTGTGTGTGCGCGACGCGTGCGCATGCGTGCGTGTGTCAGGGTAGCATAACTGAGCTATAAATCCTGTCCGGTGTTAGTCCCAATAATGTGATCTCAGCGATGAGATAAGGTAGAACCAACGGATGTCACAGCGAGAAATTTATGGACAAGAATATGATGGAAGAGGAGGAGGGATAGAAGGAGGAAGAGAATATATTGCATCAGTTCAGTCTACAGCATTCTAAATGATACTGCTTGTTGCTATACATATCGCTTCATGTTAGCCGTGTCATATTAGTTGCCATGACAATTCTGTTGACGTCATTAGCATAGAAACACTGAAATAGTAGATAATATTCTGCTTTCATGTGTCAGCTTTTCTCTCGTTATGTTTCGTAGATGCGGCTGGGTGCGACTGGTTGTGGCTGGGTGCGGCTGGGTGCGGCTGGGTGCGGCTGGGTGCGGCTGGGTGCGGTGATTTAGCTGTTGCAGAGGCATGAGTGGACGTGATGTGACTGCCTTGACAGGTCGGCGGTGTGTTGTTGTATGTCGTATTTATTGTGTTGTGTTTCTTTGTGTTACGTAATATGTTTTGACTACGATCTGCTTTTAGTTATCTTGTAACGGATGCCGGATGTAATGTTGTGTTCTGTTGTTAGGTGTGTTGCTTATAGCGATCACCGTGTAAATCACTAAGGAGAATAAGAGAGTGTTTGTGTGTCGCCTTTTATTAATTTATCTATCTATCTAGCTAGCTAGCTAGCTACATATATATATATATATATATATATATATATATATAAAAAACAATGTGACATTGTTTTCGTCATCTACATTGCAAAGATGGAGCTTTGTATCTTTGGTTAGAAGTCAGCTCCTTCCTCAGAGGAAGAATTCAAATGATTAAATACAGAAGAGACATACATACATCTACCGTGAATCCTCGTAAAATCGTACTAATAATAAGAAAGATGTCCGTTTTAGCTGATTGTCCGAGTTAACCGATAATAGGTGTTAATATTGCAATCGTATACCATGTTGAACAGAGGAAATAGTTAGAAAATGAAAGAAAATATTAGAAATCCCATACGGCTAAATAAACCTTAGCTAGATATTGTAGATTTGACATTGTAATTGTTGATGTCACTGTGAGTTGTTTCATAAAATTATTTAACAATATGTTAAAGCGTGAAACATTGAAACTGCAAATTGCTAATTTCGTTTGCCCTTGGCAAATCTTTCGTAGCATCAGCTACGCTTTTTCTCTGATGTATCCTAATAAACTTGATTATCTCGAACCCTTAAAAGTAGTATTCTGCCTTCACATAGAACAGAACTTTCTCCAAGCATTGGTTAGATTGATAGACGCCTGTGCCTTCCAAGAAACTCAACTGAATATTGAAAACTTGAGAGTCGTTTTTGATGTTACTGAGAATCGTTTGTTCACGTTTCTTTCTTAAGGTCGTTGGGTATAATCTCGAGTAAATTACAAAATATATTTTGGTACATTGACTGCATCGTGACTGACTGACACTGATTGACAACATATACTTAATTTTTTACCATCATTGCTGACGAGTTACCTGTGAAAATGAATATGCTGCCCCAAAATTCGTTGTCCCGTCGCCACGTCAACAGAAAGTTTGAAGAAAGCTTTTTGGAATCGACGTAACAGAAGAATGAAAAATTATTTACCAAAGATATGCATCAATGATTACGATTTCTCAGAATGGTAAAAGCACAATACCAGCTGGTGTATCATGGAGCTGATGAGCTCCATACTACTAAGAATTTTAAAGGAAGCATATTGTCTGCGTCCGCACAATACAACCTTGAAAAAAACCGTTCCTTACTTGGTTGGCTACCATTCTTAAATGCTTGTGTATTACGAAGCAGTGACCACATGTACAACCCACATTCAGCCTCGTTATACATTTGAGAAATTAGGATCCATTCACACTTAATTAAATCATTTAACCTCTTCCTGAAAAGTTCCATTTCTTCGGTTGGTGTAGCATTCCATGTTTCACAATGAGTAATTTTATTACCGATTCTATGACAATTTCTAAATTGCCATAACCCTTCGTCACTAACTTCGAAATTCTTGATGTTATATGCCAGCTCGTTTGGGAGTAACCTTTAGAATTCCTACAAAACGAAGGCTGCTACTTGAGAATTGTTGAACAATAAACTTCTTCATCGTTGCTTCCTCAAGGTTTGTATTTTTTACATCTCTCTCTCTCTCTCTCTCTCTCTCTCTCTCTCTCTCTCTCTCTCTCTCTCTTCCTCCCTCTCTCTCTCTCTTCCTCCCTCTCTCTCTCTCTCTTCCTCCCTCTCTCTCTTCCTCCCTCTCTCTGTGTCCTCTCTCTCTTTCTTTCTCCCTCTCTCCCTTTCTCTCTTTCTCCGCTCCACTTTCTTTCATAAACAGATACTGACTGAGAGAAAAGAAAGACGTACGCAAGAAAGAAGGGAATGAAAAGAAAGAAAAAAAGAGAGGAGGAAATGGACAAGAAGAAAGAAAAATCTTATGAAGAGAGGAAGAAAGAAAGAAAGAAACGTTTGTCTTCATTTTATTAGATGATAGATAGAGAAACAGACAGATAGATAGATAGATACATTATTTACATTATCTACATTTGACGGATATTCGTCCTCATCTTGTTTGTTGTTAACACAACGTTTCGGCTGATATACCCTCCAGCCTTCGTCAGGTGTCTTGGGGAAATTTCGAACCTGGGTTCTCATTCCTATCGATGTTACTATTATTATTATTATTATTATTATTATTATTATTATTATTATTATTATTATTATTATTATTATTATTATTATTAGTTAGATGGTTTGAAAGACGAGCTAGATAGATAGATAGATAGATAGATAGATAGATAGATAGATAGATGCGTGTGTGAGTCCTTGTGCCTAAGTTTATCGCTCACGGCAACTTGACAACCGGTGTTGGTGTGTTTATGTTTTATTTTTACAAAAATAAGTACTGAGTTCGATTGAGTGAATTAAAAATTCTTCAAGGTGGCGCTCCCACCATGGCCACAGTCTAATGACTGAAACATGTAAAAGACAGCAAAAATACATTCGACAAATGTAGTCTAAGACATATACAAATATGGGAAGGTCATGGCTGGAATGCCTACGACTGTGGTTCTGCTTGTTCAGAGCTGACCTTGGGCTAAACACCAAGAACAACATACTGACTATGCAAAACTTTCAACAACATCTCAGAATGAATACGAAAAGAGATTATAAAAGACAATGGTTAGAATCTCCATTGTAGCACAACAGACAAGAGCATGCATGGTTGAATCGAGTATCGTAATCCTATTAGAAGCAACAGAATAGCTATGTATGTATGTACGAACGTATGAACGTAGGAATCTATGTATGTGTGTATATATATATATAGTGAGTTCTTACATATATATGCATGTACACATATATATGTCTATCGCGTTGTTTTTTCTTGCTTGTTCTTGTTTGGATTGACTACGTGTATATATATATATATATATGTATATATATATATATATATATATATATATATATATATATATATATATATATATATATATATATATATATATATATATATATACATACATATATATACATATACAAACAAATATGCGCGCGTGCGTGTGCCTTGGTTTCTTGCCACTATTTATCGATATGTGCCTGCATGTACACGCATGTTTATGCACACACACATATGTATATGTACATATGTGTGTGTGTGTGTGTTTGTACACACACACACACACACATATATATGTATATATATATATAAATATTTATGCATATATACTCATATATGTGCATTTGTATATAAACTGTATGTATATTCATTACAATCTCAACATTATGTATGTGTATATACATATGTATATATATATATATATGTATATATATATATATATATATATATATATATATATATATATATATATATATATATATATATATATATATATATATATATATTAAAAGGAAGTCACTAAAATATTTATTTTCACAATACATGCATTGTTTATTTTATTCTATGATTATGAAATATGGCCATTAATATTCAAAACAGTCGAAGTGGTTTCACCATATGCGTGTTTGCCATTTTTCTTCTTTTATATACACCCATGCCCCACCCCCACCGCACCCACTTATCGCGTTACAGTAGCGTCATGTTTCAGGAAATAGCTTGCCATAACATCAAATTCCGTAACGTGCTATTCGTTGACTTCCGTATTTTTCTGGCTTCCATGTATCATCGAAATCAATGGGAAAATTCCAAAAGACCCTCTTGCTAACGAATATTACGATACAAGGAGAGCCTTAAATCAGATTTGAAAAAGAAAAGGTAATATTGAAACAGAAAGTTGTGAAGATGAAGTAATATTATACACAAGGAGTCGAAACATGGTGAAAGGAAGCGTTTTAATGAGGCAAAACTGGAACATGTGGCAAGGAAAAGTAACCGTATGGACCTGTTATCTTTTATCTATTTCAT
Organism: Octopus bimaculoides; assembly: GCF_046866305.1. NCBI lineage: Eukaryota > Metazoa > Mollusca > Cephalopoda > Octopoda > Octopodidae > Octopus > Octopus bimaculoides. The sequence continues at coordinate 61,571,152 of NC_142940.1, forward strand.
TATTGCCCACAGGGGGCTAAACATAGAGGGGGGAAACAAGGACAGATAAAGGGATTAAGTCGATCACATCGACCCCAGCGCGTAACTGGTACTTATTTAATCAACCCCGAAAGGATGAAAGGCAAAGTCGACCTCAGCGGAATTTGAACTCAGAACGTAGCGGCAGACGAAATACCTCTAAGCATTTCGCCGGCGTGCTAACGTTTCTGCCAGATCTGTTATCTTTTATCTTTTACTTGCTACAGTCATTGGACTGCGGCCGTGCTGGGGCATTATCTCGAAGTGTTTTAGCCGCACAAATCTACTCCAATGTTTGTTTATAAGTTTGGTACTTATTCTATCAAACTCTTTTTGTTGAACCGATAAGTTGCAGGGACATAATGAAGCCAACACCGGTTGTCAAGTGGTGGTGGGAGGACTGACACAACCAGTAATACACATCCATACACGCACACGCACATGCATGCATACAAAAAATACACATATTTGATTTTTTAGTCGTTTTAGCATACACATAGAATTCAATAGCAAAGATGAAAAACAGTTTCCTGGGTGAAATCAATAAATAAGAACAACGAAACACTAAAAGGAAAAAAAAAAAAGTGGTACAAGTGATTTTGTTGGATTTGTAGTTTTTATTCAAAAATGGATCAAAATTTAGCTGCTTTACCTTCTTCTTCTTCTTCTTCTTCTTCTTCTTCTTCTTCTTCTTCTTCTTCTTCTTCTTCTTCTTCTTCTTCTACTTCTTCTTCTTCTTCTTCCTTCTAAACAATTAATCACAACCATTACTGATATGTTGGATTACATTCTTCGTTTAGAATTTAGGCAGTCAGTTGTTTTACAGAAGTCGTGCTAAAGCTTGTGTTATTTCACTAAAGCTTGTGTTATTTCACTAAAGCTTTTAGATAAGATCACTTTTTGTCTATTTGAATTAGAGACTAGTCTTTGTTCACTTTATAAAGGTTATCTTCTTGTTTGCATGACTGTATATCCTGAATATCGCACACGTCATCTTCTTCATATCCCACTTTCCGTACCATTCACACAAGGTTGAGACCATTTCATCGTCTGCCCTGTTGTTTTACTTTCTTACATTTAAACAATCTTTTTAGTGCGAACTCTAGGTATCTTTTGTGATTTCATTGCTTGCATAATGATTTTTTTTTCTCCAGAAACGTATGACAGACTGTAATCAATTGACTTATACTTCTTCGGAGGTTATACGCAGTAAAAGCTGAAATGACTCTCTGAACCATTGGTTGTAATGATGCAGTTGTGTTTGGTAAAATGAAAATGACTGCAGCATGTATGTATGTTTGAAGTGAATTAAGATTTGAACGATAACCATGAGCGTTGACAGAAAGCAGATATCCTGTGGCTCGTAACTTTTGATTGCAGAGCATAAATGTTCAACGAACCAATATTCGGTAAACAAAAACAAATTCGATGTAAGTAAATCTTTCGCGTTAGATTTCCTTATAACAGGTTAACTAGATTTGGAGAAGCCATTCCTTGCTCTTGGGATACAGACACAACGAATATCTATTGGCTTAATTTTCGAATAAAAGGAAGGACCTTTCGTGGTTTTAAGTGCAAGTTCCTTTTTCTCTCCTCCTAAGTAAAAAAATTTACATATAAACGTTTCGAAAAGAGTTCATATTTTTGTTCATTAACAATGAATTTGGTAGATATTTACAGCTTTCTATAATGAGCGTTGATTGTGCTTCAAATTCGGATGTAGCTGGATATCAGCACTTGTTGATTCTCCTGTTATTCAAGTGTTATGGAGATCAGATCGTTTCTTAAAATTTTCAAAAGATCCAAGAAACAACAAGCATTTGAGTGATTCTCTCAGCTTCTTATTTCAACGGATTAAATACCGTATTTCCGGAATACAAATCGACGTGGTATATAGTATAAATATGTAGTGTAAACATCGTCAGTAGCATTCCAAATCCTGCTGCATTTCACATGGAATATTTTATCCGCCAATAATCTAATCGACTTTAGCCTCTCACCCGAATTTGCAAGTTCGGGGGGGGGGGGGGCTAAAGTCGATTAGATCGGACCCCAGTACGTAACTGGTATTTATTTTATCGACTTCGAAACGATGAAAGGCAAAATCAACCTCGGCAGAATTTGAACTCAGAACGTAAAGACGGACAAAATTCCTCTAAGCATTTTGCCCGGCGAAGAAACAATTCTGCCAGCTCTTCGCCTTAGGGAAGCGAATTATTAATGGTAGAGATGATAGTGGAAGTGCTCTTTTCTTTAACTTGCCTCGGACCCCCACTGATTCGGCTAAACTACGGTTGAAATTGCCCTTTGTCCCCGAACAAGCATATAAACGAACATCAGAAACTAATTTTTAATTTCTCGGAATTGTCTCTCTTTTCTTTGAAGAGTCCATCACGAATCCTGCAAAACGTTTGTCTTCTTTCTCCAAGAACGAAGACAATTTTCAGCAAGTACTGCTTGCGAAGCATATTCATTCCCTCACACATTTAACTAATTATTCATTATTTATGGCATTGTAAGACGGCGAGCTGGCAGAATCGTTACTATGCCGGATAAAATGCTCAGCGGCATTTTTTCTGGCTTTACGTTTTGAGTTCAAATTCTATCTATATATCTGTCTGTCTATCTATCTGTCTATCTATCAGTCTGTCTCCCTATCTATCATCCAATAAAATGAAGGCAAACTTTTCTTTAACCAATCTTTCTTTCTTTCTTCCTGTCTTCATAAGAATTTTCTTTCTTCTTGTCCATTTCCTCCTCTCTTTTTTCCTTTCTTTTCATTCCCTTCTTTCTTGCGTTCGTCTTTCTTTTCTCTCTTTTTCCTGTTTTCTTCTTCTTTCTTTCTCTTATCTGTTTCCTCCAATCCGTTCCTTTTTATTTTCTCTCTCAAACTTTATTTCTTCTTTCCTTCTTTCTTTCCTCCTTTCCTCCTTTTCTCTTTCCCTCCCCCCTCTCCCTCTCTCTCTCCCTGTCTTTTTCTTTTCTTTCTTTCCTTGTTCTTTCTTTCCTTTCTTCCTTTCATTTTTCTTCACATCAAATCCGTGTCTCTCAATAAACTCTCTTAATTCTAATCTCGTTTATTATATTTTTTTAAATGTCCGCCTCGTTAATTTTCTCTCCTTTAGCAGAAACTCGCACAAACACCCCACTCACTCACTCCTCCACTTAACTCTCCTCTCTCTCCTCCCCTCTATCCCCCGCATCTCTTTACGCCCCCACTCTATCCCCTCCTTCTGTCTACTCCTCCCCTTCTTCTCATACTCTTACTTCTCCCCCACACATAATTTCCCCCTCTCTGTTTCTCTCTGTTTCTCTTTAAACATACACACGTACTCACACACCCACACACAGACACTCATACGCGCACACATACTTCAACATCTCTGCCTATCTCTCTCCCTCCCATCACATGTATATATACGTCTATATCCGCCCCCTCACCCTTCTCTCTCTCTCTCTCTCTCTCTCTTTCCCGCCCTCCTCCTCCTCCACCCATTTCAGCGTTGAAATTCATATCATGATCCCTTATAATAATCTATGTATCTCATAATTGACATAATTAAATATATTATCAACGAAATGTCACTTCAGTAGCAGACTATTGATTACCAACATCATCATCATCATCTACATTATTCTTGCTATTGTTGTTTTTATTGCTGTTGTCGGTGTTGTTGTTGTTGTTGTTAGTAGTAGTAGTAGTAGTAGTAGTAGTGCTCTTAATATTATTATTATTATTATTATTATTATTATTATTACTATTATTATTATTATTATTATTATTATTGTGCAAACAATGCTGCTGCTGTTATTATTATTATTATTATTATTATTATTATTATTATTATTATTATTATTATTGTTATTATCATCATCATTAGTGTTGTTGTTGTTGTTATATTATTCCATTGTGTTGTTCATCATTCATTTTGGTTCTTTTGTTTTCTCTGGCTGTTATTATAATATAATATAATTACATTCTTTACATAATGGAATTTAATATTGGAACTGTGATTACGACTGCTAATGGGGATGGGGGTTGTGTGGAGGAGACACTACTAAACGGAGAGGTCACCTCCTCCCATGCCTTCTCCCGAACACCATTAAATGATGACGAAATAGAGACTAAACACCATTAACAGAGAAGGTAGATAAACGGCGTTATCTTAGGAAGGAATCTCACCTGACACCATTAATTGGAAAGGTTGTCATGTGACGATTAATCCATTAGTTGTAAGGGTACTTCAGACGCTACGATTAACTGCGGATATAGCCGTAATTTTATTAACTGAAGAAATAAATCGAATAAATTGGTTGTAGGTTGGTGGTAAATAAACCTCATTATTGGAGAAATATCCATGCATTCGTCTTATTCCCCCATTCCAACTCCTGGCAGGGTTGTCTGGGGTAGAGTCCTCAGGCACTTTCTTTATAGGCTCCTATCGTAATCCTGGATTCCAATGTCATATTTCCGGTTCTGGTTAACATTACGGCAACAATGTGTAATGATCACAAAATATAAATATCGTAATAACCTACAGGACAAGATTCTACGCTTTGTGCTGTCGTGATAGAAATAACAGGAAACCAGTCCGATTCTACTATCTTCCAAAAGGAAAAGAACGTGGTGAAAAAAGGTCATCCTACATATTATGTCTGAAAACAATAGAGAAATATTTGGTAATAACTAAGAGCTTCTTCGATCATAGGTTTGCAGCATCCAAACTGACATTCAGCTAAATAACGACAAGAGAAGCTCAACTGCAGCATCCATTACAACGCAACAACAGTTGTCAATATTAAAGAAAGAAAAGAAAATCGACCTTTAAAAGGAAAGTTGTGCAACATAGCGTTAAGTAAAAGGTTGACAATGCATTTTTAACCGGTAAAAGAGGTAATACAATACGATATTAGAAACACTAGAAAATTAGCATTAAAAGGAAATTTCACCACATTGTTAACTGGATAGATAAGCAACAGACGATGTGTTGAAGAGAGAGACAACGTATTGTTAATTGAAGGGGGAGATAATTGACACTAACGTTAATTAGAGAGGTGTGTGACATACGGTTAATTGAGAGGATAGAAAACATAACTTTAATTGGAGATGTAGACAACATACTATTATCTGGAGAGTAAGACAATATACCGTTATTTGGAGATATCTACAATATATCGTTAATCGAAGGGGTGTTCAACACATCGTTAATAGGGGAGATATTAAATATACTGTTAACTGGAAAAGTTAAATGGAAAGACAGACAATACTCTGTTAATTGGAGAAGTATACAGTGTGTCGTCAACTGGAGAGATAGATAAGACACAGTTAGCAGGAGAAAATAGACTCTTAACTCTAGAGGCAGATAATATAGCGTTAAGTAGAAAGAGATCGCATCTCAGTATAAAATTAAAGAGATAACCGGTGCCACATCAAATACAGTGGAAGGTACCATTACTTGGTATTTATTGTACGTTTTTGTTTTTCATGTACTAAGATTGAAAATGCCTACCAGTATAACACGAGTAAGGCATGTGTCTCAAAGCACATGTACGGCCAAGCTACAGGAAAAGCTATAATGACGTTAAATTAGTTTTGATCTCTGTCAGCTTGATCATGTTCAAGGAGAGACCTAGTTCAGTCATATTACGAGAAAAGCCTAATAACTTTACGCATGTGACTTTATCTGAGATGGTGTGCTGAAACAAAAAACAATTGCAGCGTGGAAGGTGTTTATAAACCATTTAAAGACACACAAAAAACCGTTAGATTCACTTCAGCATCTAAATTTAATTTGTCAAGATATTTTCGTCGCTTTGAAACCGCGACTTGTTCACTGACAAAATTCTGTGCGGCATTTTGACAAGTTAAATTTAAATGTTGAAGCGAATCTAACGGGGGGGGGGGGGTTGTGTGTTTTTAAATGGTTTATAAACATCTCCCATGCCTAATATCTTTGTACAAACAGAAAGTTTCCATGTTGCCACAAGGCATCATTGCACTTTCAATACAAAAAAATAGGTTTCGCATTGGGTTTTAGTAATCGAATATTAGATAGAAGTGTGGTTGTGTAACATCAAGTGCTCTTCAAATATGGCACATATAAAAAAAAATACGACATATATATATATGTGTGTGTGTGTGTGTGTGTGTGTGTGTGTGTGTGTGTGTGTGTGTGTGTGTGTGTGTCGTAAATATATGTGTGTGTGTGTGTGTGAGTGTTTATTGGGCGATATACCTAAAGCTCCACGAGACTCCGGCAGGGGGCTGGGCGAACCCTGCTGTACTCTTTCACTGCAACTTTCTCTCACTCTTTCTTCCTGTTTTTGAGTTAGACATTAGACATTTATCTGAAACTGAGACAGAGACACATGTCCATGATTGTCCTCTCCTCTCCAGACGGTAAGTCTTTTTCCTTAATGGTCTGTCAACTTTGGAGAATCCTTGATCTTTGAGATTATCTCTTCTTAAGAGGGGATCGTCTCATTTACCATTTTGTAATTGCGACACAGCGTCAGGAGGCAGAAATAGTTTTAATAAATCAAGAAATTTATGTTGTGCGGTATTTGATAGACCTGTCTTTGTCTATGTTGCTCATCTACATGCCACTGGCTGCTCTGAGTTATTCCTCTCTCACCTCACACACATACACACACACACACACACAGATATACATATGTATATGTGTATGATTTTTACATAGACACACTGGCATATACATTCTCACAAAGCTCTACGCTAAGGAAACTTCAAACATTCGCATAAACATGTGTATATAGACGTGCGAGTGTGGAAGTATGCATCTAAGCTGGCGCCTCCTACAATCACATGCCATCTACAAACACCCGATTAAATTTGACGTATGCCTGCAATAGAATTCAGACTAAACGTGATGACCACTTATAATCACACACACGCACACGCTCTTTCTCCCCCCCCCCCTTTCTCTCTCCATCACTCTCTATCTCTCTCATACACACTGCCTAACTCTCGTTCTTTCTCTCCCGCTCTCACACACAAACATCTATTGACGTCATATAATATCTCTTGTTTTCTTTTACCATTATTCCCACCCTCACAGATTAGACCAGACTTGCCTTGATAGATCGCTGATAGAATTGTGATAACGTTTAATTTACAAGATAAATAACATTTGAAAGATGAAGACTCTTTTGGGCCAGAAGACTAATTTAATATTTGTCGATCGAGTGCAGCCATTGTAAGCTGCTACAACAAACACGATGAACAAGATGGCTGCCTGGTGGGATGGACGGATGGATGGTAGCGCTTTTCTTTTTCCATTGTTATTGTTTTTGTACGTTTATTCTCCCTCTGTCAGTAAACTAAGTCAAACAGTTGTGTCATTTTATATTCTTCCGATCTATTCCTCACCTCTTTCTTCCTTCCTTTCTTTCTTTCATTCTCTCAGTTTTCTTTCTTCTTTTTCTTCTTTTCTTCTTGCTTGCTACTTGTTCTATCGCTTATATTTGATTTTTGCATCTCCTTCATTTTTCTCCATTCAATATTTCTTTTCATCTTACTGTACACTCCTTACGTCTGTCTGTGCAACCCTCCCCCCTCCCCCCCACACACACACTCAGAACTGGTGTTTCAACAGCGTTTCATTTCGTTGCTATGATGCACGATAGACTAATATCTACCCGTTTATAGCTGACACTATATGCGTTACGGAAACTGTAGACACTCTATCTCTATCGTATCTGTACGGACAAAAAAAGGGGAAACACTTCCGAAAACGAAAGAGAAGAATGCAACTCTTGCCACTATTTTTCTTCGCACATATTTTGCATAGGAATCGCTTAAAATAGTCCAAGGACATAATGTTAGCTGCAAGACCGATAAATATACACGGCTAGCTCAGTCGGCCGAGCATGAGACTCTCGATCTCGGTCTCGTGCTTTCGGGGCCCCACGTCGGATGCACTGCATCCTTTGCTGCAGGCGTGGTGGTGAAGTAAAGAAGTTCAGTTTGCAACCAATTAGTTCCTGGTTCGAGCCCACTGCGATGCACCTCGGCCACGTGTCTTCTTTTACGGCTTTAGTCTATAGAAGGTTTGTGAGTGCCCAAAGCTTTGTGAGTTTGCAGACGGAGACTGAGTAGAAGCCCTACGAATATATCTATATGTGTGGGAGGGTGTTTGTGTTATTTCTTTACTACCCACAAGGGGCTACATACAGAGAGGACAAACAAGGACAGACAAATGGATTAAGTCGATTATATCGACCCCAGTGTGTAACTGCTACTTATTTAATCGACCCCGAAAGGATGAAAGGCAAAGTCGATCTCGGCGGAATTTGAACTCAGAACGTAGCGGCAGACGAAATACCGCTAAGCATTTCGCCCGGCGTGCTAACATTTCCGCCAAATCGTTGTGTTAACAACAAACAAGATGAGGACAGATATCCGTCAAATGTAAATAATGCAAATAATGTACATAATTCCTCATCTCTTAAATCTAGAACTGTAAATGTAGAGTTATTTATATTTTACTGGAAGCTGGATATTTACAAATCATTCCTCCGAGTTTTTCGTTCCTATTTTCAGTCGATTATATAAAAAACAAAATATGAGATAAAAAAAATTCAGTGTTTCATAAGCAAGAAAAATTATTGCTCATCGATTTGATCTGATCCGGCATGCTAACAATTCCGGCAGAATTGTTAGCATGCCGGACAAAAGGCTTGGCGGTATTTCATCGGTCTTCACGTTCTGACTCCAAATGCCGCCCAGGTTGACTTTACCTTTCATTTCTCCAGGGTCCATAAAATAAGTACCAGTTGAACACTGGGGTCGACGTTACCGATTTATACACTCCCCTGTAATTGCTGGCCTCGTGCCGAAATTTGAAACTAACGGCTATTATCGAATGAAGGAATCTTATTGCATGACAATAAAACTGCTATCTGAAAATATATTGGGATGACACATAGAGCATTAGAGATAAATTTTACGAAATGTATTTTCGCCTGTAAATGTGTATATGAAATTTTTATTTATTTATTTATTTATGGAGAAAAACTTAGCAGTGTTGACTATTGTATTGCATAAAACATCAAATCGTTAACACGATGTATTTAGAATTTATTTTATTCCAGAATTTTTATTATTCAGCGACATGAAGTACTTATTGCTTGAATTTGCCATTAGAGGATACAAAATAACAAAAACAAATGAGTTGTCGCGTGTTTATATCCGTCTAAAATCTCTCTTAGTTTATCCGTGTGCATTATATTTAAAAGAATTTCCAGCACACTACAGCAACAGTGTCATAGTTTCGCGCCGTATGAGCACAAATGAACTGCATAGTTTTAGAAAAAATCTCATAAATTTATTTATAAAATTGGCATTAAAAATCACAGTTAATACTCAGCTCAATTTCCTGGAAACTACCTGAAACATAGATACGAGTATATTCTTCCAATAATATCAAAAATTTATTTATAACATTGGCATTAAAATCACAGTTAATACTCAGCTAAATTTCTTAGAATCTACCTGAAACGTAGAGACGAATATATCCTTCCATTATCAAAAAAATGTTTATGCATATAAACGAATATTCAAATCAGCTGCCACACACTCTTCGATAATATTTAATCCCTTGTATAGATTAAATTCGTATCGTCATTATCTTCAGATGTAAGCCAGGTTTATTAGGGATTCTGGTTATTACATGGAAGCTATTGCGTAATAGTGGCTTTACACATAATTACCAATCAATAACCGCTCAAATGTCTGCAAGGTTAATTTGGCCAAATTACCTTTGATCGCCAAAAACCTCTTCAGTTTAATCGATTTTCGTTTCCCAACAAATAACACAAGATATTTAATAAAAAGTCCATGAATACAATCTATTCTTTTAAAATCTTTGCTCGCTTAATCAATTTACTCTCCAAAATCTCACAACTACAGAATCTTTTCTCCCTTTTGTAGCTTCAGATCCCGAAACAACTCTCCGCTTGGCGATAATTGTTTTTCAAAATCCCTGATATATTTTGGAACAGATAAGAAAGAAGATCTAAAACTTCAAGAATTAATCAATGACGTTCATAACTGTTTTTAAAATCAAACGGGAAATGACGAAAGGGGCATATATTTCTAGACATTCTAATGAAGAACGTGAGATTATTACAACTGATCTCTACAAGGAAACGAATAACCATGAGTCCTTAAGCTTTTGACTTTGCCATCCGTTCCATGCAATAAAAAATTACCCATATATACGCAATAGTTACAGACACTTTATTTCACGTTGCTCCAGTTCACTCAGCTGGCAAAAATGAGTAGTACCTATATTTCAAAAGGACAGCCTCGTCACATTCTGTGTCACGCTGAATCTCCCTGAGAACTATGCTAAGAGTATAGTGTCTGTGGAGTGCTCAGCCACTTGCACATTAATTTCAGGAACACGTTTTTCCAGTGCCATCGTTGTCACTGACGAAGTACCATTTTTTTTTGGGGGGGGGGGGGGGGATAGTATATTTTTATTGATGTGAATTAATTTTAACTGCATATCGAAATCGGTTTCACAACTTCTGTTCAGTGTCTTATAAAAATGTTGGTTTTTCCTGTTGCCTAAAGAAAAAGATCTTGCATTTGAAGCAAGCATCCAATGTCTTTCTCAAGGAAAGCTAGACAGAAGTCAAGCGATAATTGAAACAGTCTCAATGCCCACCCAGCCGTGGGGCTCCGGCAGCATTCGAAGAGGTGCACTGGCTGTAGTACATAGCCATCGTAACAACGTTAACTGACCCTACAATAGCGGTCTCATAGTTTGACAGAAGGACAGGAGGTAAGTCTATTACGTCGACCCCAGTCTTTAACTGGTACATACCTTATCGACCCCCGAGAGAACGAAAGTTAAAGTTGACCTGGTCACAGTTCGGATTCAGAACGTAATGAGTTAGAAGAAGAGTGGCCATGCATCCTAGTCCAACACCGTGACGATTCTGCTAGCTTGCTGTTTTATCTGTTTCTATAATGGTGCTACCACTATAATGGTGCGCCCGCACTCGCATACGTACACACACACGCGTACAAACACACATACAAACACACACACAAACACTTGCAAACAGCACAGACACATTCTGTCATTTAGTTATATCTCGCACGTGTAGGCACGCAAACCTCTTCACTGGCCTTTCTCTCGCTCTCTCTTTCTCTTTTTCTCTATCTGCCTGTCTCTCTTTCTCTCTCTCTCTCTCTCTCTCTCTCTCTCTCTCTCTCTCTCTCTCTCTCTCTCTTTCCCTGTTTCTTTAAGAGCAGAATCCATTAAAAGACATCAGAAATCAAAGACAAAACACACGGAACCAGGAACCTTAAGGCAAGAATTACACAAGTTGCGTTATAACATGTATGCTCGTTTATCAAAAGAAAGAAAGAAAGAAAGAAAGAAAGAAAGAAAGAAAGAAAGAAAGAAAGAAAGAAAGAAAGAAAGAAAGACAAGAGAATAAACGCTTAAATAGCCAATGTCGGGTCATATCTATTTCAGCAGACTGGAATTTGAAGCCGATTTCACAACCGTGGGGCCGTCGAATATTTACCAGTTGCTGCAGAGTTTTCTGCGTGCCATGATTGAATAACCGAATCATAAAGATACGATGAAAAACAATGAAAGGAACCATAGAAATATAGAGAGGGAAGGAAGAAGGATGAGAAGAATAAGAGAAGTAGGTGAAACGCAAAAGTGAAAGTGAAAGAAGAGGATGACCAGCAGCAGGATGAAGTAATGTTTAGGCTGGATCGATAAACGGTTATTAGATTACAGATGAGAAATCAACTTAATTAGTCATTTTAAATAGGAGCCATTATTCATGTCATTTATATACGTGTGTAGGTGAGTGGCTGTATATTGAATATATGCACGCGCGTGTGTGTGTGTGCATATATATATATATATATGTATGTATGTATTTAGCATATACAGATGTGTGTGTTTACGCGTATATATG
>NC_142940.1:61588142-61623142 GCF_046866305.1 Octopus bimaculoides
TTGTGAGTGGATTTGGTAGATGGAAACTGAAAGAAGCCAGTCGTATATATGCATATATATATATGTATGTGTGTGTGTGTATGTTTGTGTGTCTGTGTCCCCCCCCCCAACATCGCTTGGCAACCGATGCTGGTGTGTTTACGTCCCCGTAAATTAGCGGTTCGGCAAAAAGAGATCGATCGAATAAGTAATAGGCATACAAAGAAAAAGCTCTGGGGTCGGTCGATTTGCTCCACTAAAGGCGGTGCTCCAGCATGGCCGCAGTCAAACGACTGAAACAAGTAAAAGAGTAAAAGAGTAAAAGAGTATATATATATATATATATATATATATCGGTCTCATCCCATAATTATTCGTACTTAGCCATTTCTCTTTAGGATTGAAATACCCTTCCACCAACTTAACTATTATCCTTCATCCTAATCTATTCACTCAATGGTTTTCACTACACAGTATTAAACTATATTATACTATAAGACTTTTCCATCTCGTTCTGTATTGTTGTAGTTTTCTTTCTTATAGTTTTCTTATATTTTCAATCATTATTTAAATTCTTGAGATTCTGTTCCGCCATAGTCACTTCAATTTTGTAAATTTTCGGCTGACAAACTCTCAATATTGACATCAACTGCTGTATTGATGCTAGTGTTTGCTTGTGCAGTCATTGAATTACGCTCTGTTTTGTTTGCTTGTCGACTATCTTTACCTCTATCTCTATTTCTTTCTTTCTCTATTCTCTCACCATTTTTATTCCCTTTTACTTTCTCTCTCTCTCTCTCTCTCTCTCTCAATTTCTCTCTCTCTCTCTCTCTCAATCTCTCTCTCTCTCTCTCTCTCAATCTCTCTCTCTCTCTCTCTCTCTCTCTCTCTCTCTCTTCAATCCTTTTCTCTGAGTAACTTTTACTGGTTTTTGGGAAACGTCCAACGGAATGCACGGCTGAAAAGCATTGCTTCCTCTTTTATTCAATGGTCTTTCTTTTTTTTTTCTTTCTAGCATTTTATTTATCTATTTTATTTTTGCCTGCTATCATTTCGTTACTTTTGCTAGATCTACAAATTCTCTGTAACCAAAACCAAATTCTCTGTAGCCAAAAACTTCCCCCCGTCGCGGATATTTGATAGATTAGATGCGTAGTTCCGCGTCCATGAAACTCTGAGTAATGACTGTGAGTGACAAACTGCCTACGTTCAAATATATAAGCAGAACGGTGGGGTTAAGAGGTTCGATTTCCAAGCTCGTCTTTCCAGCTTCGTATCATTCGGCGTGGCACAAGGACGAGCGTTTTCTATCTCCAAGTTGACCCATAGCTTGTGAGAGAAAGTTGATAGACAAAACCTGTGTGGACGCCTGTTGTATGTGTGAGCACGTATGTCTGTGTGCGTATGTGTGCGCACGCGCGTGTGTACGTGCGCATGCGTGTGTTTACACTAACTCAGGTCCAAGAAGGAATTGTTGTATATAAATTGTGCGTTAAGTATTTCTAAAAACAAGGCTGATATGAATACGGGGATGAGCAAGATCGACTAAAGACCCTTAAAGATGCGACCGAGCGTGATTGTTGTTACTGAAACTACCGAAAGAAAATATATTCTTTTATTGGTCGAATCTTTCACGTATTCCAACCTTGTCGCTGATATTATTTCGTTTCTTAAATGTGAACACTTTGACCTTTCCCTTCGCCAGACAAATTGGTTTTAGATTCATCAATAAACTGATTAAACTGAATGAAAGTCGGTGGAGGTGGAAAGAAAACAAGTGCCGCAGAAAACTACTAAATACGTACTTCTACGTCTCCAGCTTTTCTATGTCGATTACATTTTTTTATTTGTATTTGCGCCATAATGTTAATTTCGGTCTGAAAAGTGCGGTGGATGATATTGGTTTGCAGAAATGTTCCCATATACAAACGTTTAACTCCAGGTTTGTCGAACCGGCGCACTTTTGAAGTCCAATGTTCCTTTAAAAACTATCCTGTTTGCGCGGATAAACTTACATCGGGTTGCCATGCCGCGGAAAACGAGTATCATGCATTCATAAGAAATTGTTGATACTACTTTTCAAAAACCACAGAAAAATGTTAGAAGTTCTTTGATCTGACATATTCTTATAATTGAGACAAAGACAGAGGCAGAGAGAAAGAGAGAGGGGGAAGAGGAGGAGGGGAGGTATTAACTATGAACGTTTTAAGGTGAATAGCATCTAAGTATGTTTTTATTCAATGGAAACTAAGCTGAAAGAAAAGAGACAACTGAAGCAGGAGCAGTGATTGTATTAGGATTCCCAGAGCCTCGATTGTTCGGGATGAGGATGTAGAGAAGAACTTTCTATTTTGCATCCTAAGTAACAAATGGATGTTTAGGGAAGATATTTATCATCGTTGAATTCAGTCTCAGTCTCCACCACAGTAACATCGTCGAGGTAGGCATGAACTCGTTTGATGTCATTGTTGCTAAATATTACTTCCCATAAATCATTGCAAAGCATTGGCACCATTAATCACACCAAGGAACAACTTGTAACTGGAATGACCGTCCATCAACTTCATTACGGAGAATAATCTGATGTCATGCCGGTGGTCACATCCAGTTGCTGTAGAATTTATTACAGGAAGTACAGCGCTTTATATCTTCAATATGAAGAATTGGATGAGCATCCATAAGCGGCGGCAGTAATTTATAGTCGTGAGTCGTCGATAACAAGGCGTTGCTTGCTACTGTTGCTTGTGTTCGTCATAGAGACACGGGCGGCTCAATAAAACTGTCATCAAGAGGCCGTTTATTCTCTTTCTTAATAAACATTTTATCAAGTGGAGAAAAGACGCGAGATTTTAGTAGTATTTAGTTTCAGTTCAGTTTATTGGTGGGACATAATACTAAGACGGAATCACCAGTATAGGAGCAATACAAGCAATGTTAAGAGGCTTTTAATGTAGCTCTGAGTACAAATATGAAGGAGAGTTGCATTGTTTCAGAGAGTCACGTCGCAAATTTATTGAGGAATGAAAGTGAAACCAAATATTTAAGCACCTTTTCCAACAAATAAATAAATAAACACGGAAAGGGACGGTGGCTGAATTGCGTGCAGGAATCTCGTGCTGATTTGGTGCAAACTGCAGCGCAGAAATCTCAACAGACTAATTAATGATTACATATTGAACATTTAGATTGCGCTTCGAACCTTTAGACCTGTTCCGTCTAATTAATATGGTGTTTATTACTAAGGCGCGATCTGAAAGAATCGTTAGCACGCCGGACAAAGTGCTAAGCGGCATTTTGTCCGTTTTAACGTTTTGAGTTCAAATTCCGCCAAGGTCGACTCTGCCGTTCATCCCTCCAGGGTCGATAAAGTAAGTACCGGTTGAGTATTAGGGTCGATGTAATCGACTTACCTTCCCCCCCTTGGAATTTATGGCCTTGTGCCAAAATTTGAAATCAATATGGTATTTATTATTGAAATAATATACAACGTGACTCAAGGTATAATACAAATGATAGTTCAAATAATGTAAAAACAACAGTTCCTAATCTTGTGTCTTGGGAGGGTTATTATACCAATAATAATAATAATAATAATGATGATGATGATGATGATGATGATGATGATTATGATGACGATGATAAACACACGCACTGGTTCTTCAGTGTCTGTCTTGAGTTCGTCACATTAAACAAATGATAGATTAGTTAGTTGATTAGCTATATAACCAATGGACTAACAATAAAAAAGTGAAATTGAACCAGTGCGTGTGTTATAATTACTGGCGTAATGACCGTCCCAAGATACAAGGTTTGCTTCAACACACAGATTCACATCAAGAATTTTGCAAACCAAATTCAAAACCGGAGCATTTTCCATGTTCGGTTCGATTTAAATAAGTCATCAAACCGTAGACTTTTTTAAACTGGCCAAATTTATGGGAGAAAAACTGCTCACCTGGATACTAAGAGGTCATTTGGAATGTCACATGATTAAAGTTGGTCATTTTTTTCTGGTAATAATAAGGAAGAACCTGCTTTGGAGAAATGGTAGGGTTCTTGTAGCTGAGTACGCTTCTCATAATGAAACTGAGCTGGCAACATGTGTTAATGCGAAGAATGCGTAACAGAAAGATGCTCGACTTGTAAATTATAAGCTGCGAAATTGCTAATAGAATAAGCAACATAACTGCAATAATTACCGAAATGGTAATGAGTCTGCAAGGCTTTTCGATATGGCTGTCATTAAAAGTGGCTATTGCTAATCAATGGGAAGAATGCTTGATAGGAAATTCAATATTCTACTGGTGTTGCGAGAAGAGCGAAAGTTTGGACTGAAGGGAACAATAAGTGTAGGGGAAAAAAACAGAATTGCCTCGATAGGATTCCTAGGAGAAACACCAAAAATAGAATTGATTCTTTTATTAAGTCTATCAAATCAGAATATTTTTGGATTAGGCCGTCCCAGAACGGATTAATTTAATTCCTTATGTACAGCAACGCATCTGCTGTTCCCGGTTCTAATCTTGGAACAAGTAGTTCAACCAAAGAAACTGATTTCTAATCATAACACAATGCCAGAAATTTCGGGAAAGAGGCTAAGACTATTAAATGGACTTCCAGTGCTCAACTGGTTCTTAATTTATTGACCTCGAAAGGATGACAGGTTAAGTCGACCTCGGCGGAATTTGAACCCAGAACGTGAAGACGGACGAAATGCCGCAAAGCATTTTGCCCGTCGAAGGAATCGTTCTGTCAATTTTTACAGAGTCGCCTTTATTATGTAGCCCTAAACATTAATATGATCGTTATCCTTATACAAGATTTAAAGGTTGTTTCCTTCTTGTTCCTGTTACTGTAGGAAGCATTAGAGATGCTGACACCAAAATTCTCTTTAACCGACTCCCGTGAAAAATATTCTACTTTATTGGAAATATAACAAGTTTTGGTCTTCGCTGAACAAATAGAGGTCTCGTAGTGGGGACGTCCACGAAAAGCATCTCCGCGTATAGAATAATGGTAACGATATGTTCATTAATAAGGAAGTTAGAATCGATGTTCTTGTTCCAGATAGGAATTTCCGTGTGACTTCAAGCTTTAAATCCAGCGAAGAGGTTTTGTAGAATATGATAAGATGTAGGCATAAGGCATTAACCTTTGTGGGGCGGGGCTAATCGATTATGTCGGCCCGAGTGCTCGACCAGTACTTATATTATCGACCCCAAACGGATGATAGACAAAATCTGCTTTGCGGAAGTTTGAACTGAGAACGCAAACGCGGAAGAAATGCTACAAAGCATTTTCTCCGATGTGTTAACGATTGTGCCAGGGCCCCACCTTATGAGATCCCAAAACTGATAAACCTTTAAGTCTTCTTGATATGCATCATGTGTTACGGCTAGAAACTTAGAACGTCTGGTGAAACCGTGGTGAATTGCGATTGAAAATTCATTGTCTGCGCCTGGTTGCTGTCGAGGGGACCTGAATTGGAATTTTGAAACTTTAATTCTGTTGTTGGATGAGAATGCGTTTGGGAGTAATTGTTTTTGTATTGTGGTCGATGGAAAGAAAATTCAACCGAGAGTAACTGTGGCATTATGGTAGCCAAATGAAATCTTTAAATGGTTGAATTTTGAAGCTGAGATAAAGATGAAGTTAACAATCTGCTGAAGAACCGTCAAATAGATATGGCCGAAGACGTAATCTATTGATGTTATTTTACTGTGGAAAGACATATCTAGAAAAATACATCCCAAAGTATTTTTTGACTGAACTTGTGGAAACAAAACTTTATTTTCTTATTCCTTTTAATTTTTCCAGTCTCTGTAAAACTTGCGAAGTAAATTAGCGAAACCTAGGGTCTCTGTAAAAGTGCTGCTCTGCAGAGACGTGTGACATTAAAAGGAACATCATCCTGATCAGCAGAGGAAAATAGACACGTGAAGTTGTAGATACCCTACCTACCTACATTAAATGCTGTATGCGCGTTTCTGCGTTCCTTACTTCTAATGTTCCTGATTTCTTGCCTTCCGCCCGTATACTTAGTGTACGACGATGGAATAAACCAGGCTCAGAATTAGGAATCAGAAATCGCTCGCAGATAATCAATAAAAGTTAAATCAGAAACAAAAGCTTCAAGCTGTTATTCGGATGCAATGTCAAACTCTATTATTTTTATATATTTTGTTACTTTGCAGCTTAACCACACAGCTTCACAGAACAACCAGAAACGACGTGTAGCATCAATTACTATACAACATTAGAAAAATAGGTATGTATACACGCGTGTATAAATATATATATATATATATATATATATATACATACACATGTACACACATATATTTAAACATACATGAATATACTCACGTATGTGTGTATATATGTTTATATATATATGTGTGCATGTATATTAATATTAATATTCTTCCAAACTCGTATGTATATATATATATATATATATATACACGCACAAAAATATAATAATGTTCATATATGCATATATACACGAATATATATATGTGTATATGTATGTGTGCATGTAAGCATTTATCTACATAGACATGTGTATGCATGCAATCATGTATGTTCATATGCATGTGCATGTATGCATGTATGCATGTATGCATGTATTTACGTATGTATGCATATGTGTATGGAACACGATATAGGAAAGAAAAAGAAGAAATATCTGTAACTATTCGAGGTTTTCACTTCAATTTCTTTATTATTGTTTTTTTTTTTTGTTCCTATTTTTTTTTTTCCCCTTCTGATTTTCGGTTTTGTCAAACATATCTGGATATCTAATCGGATGTGTTATTGTGCGAGTTAACATACAGGACATATTAAGATATGCTAAGACGATAAAAGAGGCTACTTGATGTCGTTTAGAAAGGCTATTTAGATGTGTTTACCGTTTGAAGATACATTGACGAGTGTTCTGTGAGCAGGTCATATATGGAAGCTGAAAGACTTCGATAGAAAGCATAAGGACAACAAAGATGTCTTACACATGTGTATAACTCTTTGTATATATATGTATATATATGTGTGTGTGTATACAATATATATTATATGTGTCTGTGTGCCTCAAATATCTGTTCGTATGTGTAAAGATAGCGTGCGCTATATACGCCTGTGTTATAAATAGGATTCTGCGCGTGCTTGTGTGTGTGTGTGTGTGTGTGTGTATGTGTGTGTGTGTGTGTGTGTGTGTGTGTGTTTGTTTGTGTGTGTGTGTGTGTGCAGCAATGTTTTAATGGAAAGATATTTATCTCAGCTAAATTATTATAATAACACTTTAAACGCGCATTTAAATCTTTATTCGAAAACGTAAAGCAACGCCGACTGATGCATATAAATACAGGAAGACACACATGCAAACACATACACATGCATGCGCGAGCGCAAACACACACACACACACACACACACACATTCACACACACACACTGGCAGACAAACATGCACAAAATACTATTTTATGTATTCATGAATTTATGCTGGTATAAATATTTATGTGCATATGTGTATATATATGTGTGTGTCTGTATGTGTGTATGATATGATATGCATAATATATATATATATATATATATATATATATATATATATATATATACCTACATGTATGTACAGGCGCACATAAACATGTAATATATACGTATATATTTAAATATATATATATATATATATATATATTAACTTATTCATATATATATATATATATATATATATATATATATATTAACTTATTCATATATATATATATATATATATATATATATATATATATATATATATATATATATACGTATGTATATTTATATTATATACATACACACACACACACATGTATATATATATACACATACAATTACGTGTAAATATATATACATACAAACACATTTATAATAATATATGTGTGTGAGTGCATACGCACATGGTTTTAATTGTAGATATATTTTTAGATCCTACATGTGCGAGCGCATGTGTTTGTGAGTAAAGTGTAGATATATAATGAGAAAATGGTACATGCACTTGTATATATTATACATTCACATTCCCCCCACACACACACACACACATACACGTACACACACACACATACAGAGGCACACACACACACACATACACTTGTGCAAACACACACGTACACATACATTCTCGCATAACTTCATGGTTTACAAATTTGTGTATGTATTTATTTACTTGTGTAAGTTTGTATGGATGAGTACACCTATGAATGTATGCATATATTTGTGGCAGTAGCGTTATGTAAATACACACGCACACACACACACACACAAACACATATGCGCTCTTTCTAACACCCACACAGACACACACTCAGCATACACGATACCCGTATATATATATATATATATATATATACGTACAAGTTAAAAATCATAACTGCATATATATATATATACATATATATATATATATATATATATATATATATATATATATATATATACACATACATACATGCATACATATATACATACATACATGCATACACACATACAAACACACACAAATGCACGCAGCCCACTTATTTTCTTTCACTTTATATTCTAACTTGTCACTATTTTGGGGTTCGTATGCTTCATGTGTGTGTGTGAGAGAGAGAGAGAGAAAGAGAGAAAGAAAGAGAGAAAGATAGAAAGAAAGAGAGAAAGATAGAAAGAAAGAGAGAAAGAAGTAGTGTGCGTGTGTGTGTGTGTGCGTGTGAGTGTGTGGGTTTTTTTTTTACATATACATGCTAATACATTTGGGATTCATATGTATACACATTTCCTCAGTTCCTTGTGTGTAGCATCTGCGCGCGCGAGATGGCAGTCCAGCTTCCATTGTCGATGTCAAAGTGTAAGAACGTATATATGCTCACACGATTGTGCGCTCGCGTGTGTATGCGTGTGTGTGTGTAGCAATGGTTTTTCCCTTATGTATATGTTTATTGTATACTTACCTGTGAGCAGTTTCTAACCGGTAGTTTGATTCCAGCCGCGTGCGTGCCTATGCGTGCACCACGGCGTACATGTACAATGCTGTCGACAAGCTTCTGCCACGGTCACTGACCTTGCCAGTCGAGAAGCAGAAAACCATCTTCAACAATAAAGTGACCATTCACCTTTGATTTGCTTCCTGTTTTAGTCCATCTTTCCCTTCACCTCAGAACAACACTCTCTCTTAAATTCATTTCCTTTCTAAATAGCCAACCACTTGTTTTCTTTCACACAGTTTCCTCTCAATGTTTTTTTTTTCGTTTTTTTTTCTTTTTTTCGGCATCACCTAATACTCTGTCATTTCTTGTGATTCTCTGCTGCCACCATTTTCTCATTCCCTGTAACATCCATTGTATGTGTGCATTCATGCGTTTAGTACGAAGGAAAGCCTTTCTCCTTTCTCGAAGAATCTCTTGGACGGAATCTCTTGTTCCAACGTCATATTTAACAATTTTCCAACAAATCTATTCACTACTTATCCATGTACTCTGCCGTTGGCTTTTCTGGATTCTATTTCTTAAGGATGTGTCTGGATGATAACTGCCATTCCATCGATTATGACGACGAGGGTTCCAGTTGATACGATTAACGGAACAGCCTGCTCGCGAAAACAACAATATGCTTGTGTGTATGTGTGTGGAGGAGTGTTTGCATAGATATATGTATAAACATGTATCATTAGCGACCAGAGGGTTTTTTTTTTCAGTCCTTAAACATCTTGTTGCCCTCCACACTTATCAGAATAGTCGCGCCATATGGTATGCAATTATGGGCTTCGACATGGGACGTTCAGCCTTTCTGACACTACAGTGGTTTTTATCCCGTCTTTCAAGCTTATTCCGACTTTTCCGCGAAATATCTACCTTTCAATACATTTATTTTCTTCTCTATTGTCCTGTACAAGTTCCTGCCCGTAGAGAGCAATTGGGATAATATATTACTTTACTAGCCTCAATTTTAGACGTAGTGATATATATATATATATATATATATATATATAAGATAAACAATAGTGAAAAAACTATAGAAGGCTTGTGTTACATGGTTAAAGGATATATTTAAATTATGTCAGACAAATGTTATAAAATTTTTTGGTATATAAACATTGTATTTGGGGAAATAACCGGTTTCGTGTTGTCTTTTCAAATTTCTCTACTTCATCCTAACATTTAATGTACTTAGAAGATAGAGCTATTAATAGTTTCGTGCCATAAAGACATGGGTCTTGACAGGTTTTCATAACATGCCTGCTTCTTCCAAGCAATAGTTAGGCTCTGAGCACATGGTTATCTCGTATCTTTATACCGAGAACATTAAATGGTATTTACCTCTCATTGGATGGAATATTTTCTTGTTGGTCTTACCTTAGCAGAACAGCAAAACCACACACACGCACGCACCCACACACAACACACACACACCCACCCACCCACACACACACACACATTATAAAAACCTGCCTAGACATGTGTCTTAATTAACTAGAAATTATTAAAAGCTGATAGCCTTATACACACCACACACAGAGATATATATAAAGGATATCAGCTATTAACAGATATATATATATATATCTTTTCATACATATATATATACATATACATATAATTATATTTATATATATATGTGTGTGTGTGTATACATGCATTCCCGTTGGATCTGCCTTTCCTGAACCTTGATTGAACATCAGCAAAATTTGTCCGTGACTCTTACACTTTTTTCCACTCTTTTCCACTTTTTTCGACTTGTTTCACCTTTATCTGTTCTCCTTCTACCTTTCTCGTCCTTCCCTTGTCTCGCCACTTATAACACCCACACCGACCTTCACATCCTCTCACCATGCCTGACCTTCACTCCTTCCTCCAACATCTTCAGTCCCTTCTTCGCCGTTTTCTTTCTTTTTTTCCCCCTTTTCATAATGTAACCTCGTGGGCATCGGTACCATTTTCCTCTTTCTCCGTTCTTTCATTCTCCGAACTTTCCATCTTTCCGACGAAGGGCTACGCCCGAAACGTCATACACTCTCTCTTTCCTTTCCTGAGCGTCCAATAACACTATCCATATCACGTCCTCACTTTGTTGTTTTTTTGTCATTGTTTTTTTGAATTTATATATATATATATATATATATATATATATATATATATATATATATATATATACATATATATATATGTCCGGCTTCCTTTTCTCTATCTCATTGTCGCACTGAATCATAAAATCCCACAGGATCTTTGCATTTCTATTTTCGACAATGCCTTCAGGGTTGTCGTCGTACCAATTTTTTGGCAAAAATTATTATTATTATTATTATTATTATTATTATTATTATTATTATTATTATTATTATTATTATTATTATCAGTATCAGCATCAACATCTCCATCATCATCGACACCGATACCATGACCATCACCATCAACATAGCGCTTTCCTTGTATGTAAAATAGTAAATTAAAAAGAAACAAGAGCCCAAATCTAAAACAACCAAAACAACAAAAGCGCATATTTGACATGTTTCCTCTGTTGCTGTTTTCATGTGTATTTTTGTTACTGTTTTTGTTTTATATTTGTTGTTGTCGTTGTTGTTGTTCTTGGTGGTGGTGGTGGTGGTGGTGGTAATATCACTGTTGTTGTTCGTTCCCTGCTTTTGTTTGTTTCTCGACATCCCTACCCCCGCTCCTTGCGTTCCGTTCGTGTTTTCTGTATGTTCAATGATTTATTCATCTCGTTGCTTACCTATTTATTCAAATTATATTATTATTATTTATTGTGTGTATATATATATATATATATATGTATGCATATACATACATGTTTACATTTGTATACATACATATATATATACACACACACACACACATATATATATATAGACATCCACATATATATATATATATGTGTGTGTGTGCGTGTGTGTGTGTGTGTGTGTGTGTGTGTTTACACATATTCACATGCATTATAGTAAATAAAATAACAGGAAAAACATATACAAATGTGTGTATGTATGCATTGTGTATGTATGTATGTATGTATGTATATGTATATGTAAGTATGTATGTATGTGTGTGTATACTTGCATATGTGTGTTTTGCTTTATTTCTATATCAATTCATTTATTTTCTTTTAACTATGTATTTTTTTGTTTTATACACATATTTATTTAGGTGCGCCCTCTGCTGTCGAAGATTACAGAGAAAACGGTCGGCGTGGTTCCACGAAATATATGGTTTCTGCTCCTGAAATACCTGATTACTGAGAAGAGAAACAAGAAAGCGAAAAATGAATAATATAAACAAATAAATAAATACATGGCAAGGACAGCAATGGAAGGGGGGGGGAGAGAAAGCGAGAGACAGATCGGTATGTAAGGGATAAAGAGAAGGAGGGATAAAGAGTGGGTGTGAGAGGTAGAAGGCGGAAGAGAGAGATTACGTACTTTCTTGGTGATTATCGGTCTTAAGAATCAATGCGCGTGATATATATATATAGAGAGAGAAAGAGGGGTGGGTTGGGGTTGTTTGAGGTGTGTATCTTCATGTATTTTGTCTTTTTGTAAATAATATATACATATATGTGTGCGTGAGTGTGTATGCCCCCCCCACACACATACATTCATATATATATATATATATATATATATATATATATATATATATTATATATATATATGTGCGTGTGTGTGTGTGTGTGTGTGTATGTATGTATGTATGGATATATATATATATATATATATATATATATATATATATATATATATATATATATATATATAAAACTATAAATTTATATATATATATAAAGAACCCAGCTGATTTCTTTGACAATAACACTCAGCAGAAAAAGACTGCATCCATTACCTACATCGACATTGAAGAGGAAGATGTGATAGCTGCCATAAATGAAATGAGCTCAAATTCGCCAACTGGCCCCGATGGTTTCCCAGCTGTCCTCTTAAAGTCGTATAAACAAGAATTAGCAGGACCACTCCGGATACTCTTCCAGAGTTTCCTTGCAAATGGTAAACTTCCTAAAAAGGTGAAGGAAGGCACCATATGTCCTATCCATAAAGGTGGAAGCAGAGCAGAGGCTGGGAACTACAGGCCCATCTCTCTGACTTCACATATTAGCAAAGTCATGGAACGAATTGTCAGAAGGAGATTGATTGCGTTCCTAGAAGAAAATGACTTGCTGAATGAGACCCAGCATGGTTTCCGTCCAGGTAGAAGCTGCCTCACGCAGTTCTTGCAGCATTATGACTGGGTCCTGAAGCAGCTACTTGACCATTCAAATGTTGATGTGATATATCTCGACTTTGCAAAAGCCTTTGACAAAGTTGATCATGGCTTGATATGTCACAAGCTGCGAAACCTTGGCATAGCTGGTAAATTAGGAGAGTGGCTGCATGACTTCCTGAATGGTAGAAGTCAGACAGTTGCAGCCAATGGAGAACTATCTAGGGAAACACAAATATTGAGCGGTGTTCCACAAGGAACTGTTCTGGGGCCACTACTGTTCATAGTGGCCCTTCTGGATATGCCCACGGTCACTCGGAGAGCCACTGTCACTAGCTATGCTGATAACACAAAGATATCTCAGGCAATAAAGAATCCTGATGATATTGTAAGCCTGCAGAATGACCTAAATGCAATATATGAGTAGGCAGAGCAAAATAATATGCAGTTCAATGCAAAAAAATTTCAAGTACTGCGCTACAAGACCACAAGTACCTCCCAACTGGCATACACAGGGCCTGGAGGTACTGCGATCCCAGAACCACAAACAGTAAGAGATCTGGGCATCAACATGTGTAGTGATGCATCATTTCACATGCACATTGTCAAGTTGACAGCAAAGTGCAGACAACTGGCAGGGTGGATACTGAGGACATTCCGTACAAGGACATTCCGTACATGTTGACTCTATGGAAGACATTTGTTCTGAGCCGCCTAGACTATTGCTCTCAGTTGTGGTCACCACACAGTGTTAAGCGGACAGCAGAACTCGAGGCAATTCAGCGGCACTATACAAAATAGATCGTCACAGTCCAACAGATGAACTACAGGGAGCGACTGAAGGCACTAGGTCTCTACTCCCTGGAGCGCAGGCGGGAGAGATATGTAATAATATACATATGGAAAATACTGGAAGGACTGGTGCCAAACTTTGGCATCAAGTACTACAGGAATGCCCGCACGGGTCGCCACTGCATGGTGCCAAAGGTGTCGTCCACTGCATCTCACATAAGAACGAGATACTGCGGCAGCCTCGGTTTCAGAGGACCTCAGCTCTTCAATGCCCTGCCAAAACATTTGAGAGACATGCAAGACATGGATGCGGAGGTCTTCAAGACAAAACTTGACGCTTTCCTCTCCACGATACCAGACGAACCAATGGCTCGTAATGAGACGCGATGTCAAATTCTCTTATACACCAGATGTGCCATCAAAACTCTTGATTGGACCATATCAGGTGGGGGAGAAGAGCCATGCAAGGAACGTGAAGAGAGCAAAGCGTAAAGACAGAAAATGACGGTGGTGCTCCAGCATGACCGCAGCCACTTGGCTGAAACCCATAAATAAATAAAAATAAATAAATAAATATACATACATATCTATAGATAAATATGTGAACGTGAAGTAAAGTGTTTTTCTCAAGGATACAATGAGCCGCCGGGAATCGAACTCACGACCTTTACGATCGTAAGCCTAATACCCCCCTAACCCCCAAGCCACACACACGCCTTCATATTAGCATTGTGCTACCTACTGAGTGGGACAAAGCAATATTCTGACAAACAATCAGGTGTTACTTGGATTGCATCCGCTATCAAAGTGCTGGTATATAATTCCCAAAACCTTCCTGATCACTAGAATGAGCATCTAACACGTATCATATTAAAAGTCAGCAACTGCTGGACGGACCACCACCAAATATCCTCTAGCACTCGCCCCAAAGTTATATCGACAGTGGAGCTTTGGATGCGACTAATCTTGGGGGATGAAGCAATATTAAGTAAGTTTCTTGCAATATTTCTGCTAATCTGGTCGGCAAAGTAAGCATTGTTATGTTTATGCTAATGACCATCACGTCCTATTTCAGGAGATGTATCTCAGTGATTTGCGGGTGAATAGCAGTGTGTGTGAGTGTGTCTCTAAATTCGAATCCCCATGACTAGGCAGCTCTAAATGATGTTTAAGAGCTATCCATGTCATTTGTCGGTCACTAATAGGGTCTAGAACCCCAGTAATAGGACAACATTTCCAACACAATCTTTCTAAATATCTCGTATTTCCGTGAAAAAACAACCATTGCAGTTTTCAAGGTTATCGATGGAGAGGAGCTAGATATACGTCTAGCACACTCAGAACTTTATCTAAGTGCGTATGGAGCTCAACTTCCCGGCACTAGCAACCAATGTACGCTCCATGAAAGTTCCTGGTGAACCTACTGGAAATACACTCTCAGCAAAAGAATCTAGAGATATACACGCTGTGCTAAAGAATTTAGATCACAGCTCTCTGTATATTTCGAAATCACGTGGTCCAAAGGTATCAGTCTTGGAGATGCAAAACACGTTCTTATATTTTCTTCACTCTTGGAAACATGCTTCCATCGAAATATTGGGGTTTCAAAGGCTTTAAAGCAAAAGTTTAATCTACATTTTATATCACAGCGTTTTTCTCATATTTTGCAATGCGCTCTTGCTCTCTCTCTCTCTCTCTCTCTCTCTCTCTCTCTCTCTCTCTCTCTCTCTCTCTCTCTCTCTCTCTCTCTCTCTCTCTCTCTCTCTCTCTCTGTATACAATGACGTTGGATTTGTCTGGGTTGATGTATGAACTCTCATTTGTTTGAAACCTTGTTTGTTTAAATTTTTGCCTGAAGACGGTGGATTATATGTGGGTCTTAAAATTGCTTGGAGACACAAGGCGCGTTATAAAAAGATGCCAAGGCACGCGTCTACACAGCAAGAAACTATTAGTAGCTCTTATCTTTATGCTGTATACATTATACATACATATATGCATACATACATATAGATAGATAGATAGATTGATAGATAGATAGATAGATAGATATACATATATGCACATACAGAGGCACGCATGCACACACACACATACGTACACACACACACATACACATGCTACAGCCTGTGTGGGCGTATGTTGTTATACGCATAAGCAAATACGTATGATAACAAAATAACTTTTCTAATTCATTATATATTCAGAAATCATTTGCTCTATTATCATCGTTTAGCTTTCTCTGCTGTTTTTCATATTTATATATTTTATAATCATCTTTTACTCTCAAACCTGCAAGTGCAACTTATGCGCAGCACTTGATGCACCATGCATAGCGTTATAAACAATTTTCTATTGCTAGGAAACTCTTAAAGTTAATTGCTTGGTCACATCAACTGAATGCATATCAATATATCCAACAGCCCATAAGATGATCGTACATAATAGTTCTTATCAATATATTAATATGTAAGTAGCGCAGTTGTATACCGTGCATGTGTATATATGTTTGTAAACATATATACATATACATGTATATATGTATATACAAATATATCTATATATTACGTGTTTTATCTATATGTGTGTGAGTGTGTGCGTATATGTGTGTGTGCATGTTAAAGTATGTCATATATATATATATATATACACTTATCTATAGATAGGTAGATAGATAGATAGATAGATAGATAGATAGAAAGAAAATTTACACGTACGCCCAATACATAGATTTACATGTACATGACTCTGTGTGTGTGTGTGTGTGTGTGTGTGTGTGTGTGTGTGTGTGTGTGTGTGTGAATTTGTGTGTAAGAAATGGTTCATACAGCTTGAAAGAAGGAAACAAAACCATCTTCGGAAAATTCATTGCCTTATGAGACTGAAATCTAGACATGCGCATTGAGTACGTCGTATCAAATTGTGTTCTTACCTTTTTTTTCTGTTTCAACGGAAGAAATATACAACAATTCTTCCCTCCTCCTCTTTTCTCACTTTCTCTCTTTCTCTCCCCTCCCCCACACCTACATATATACATACATGTACATGTATGCATGTATTTATGTATGTATATATGTGTGGATATATATATATATATATATATATATATATATATATATATATATATATATATATATATATGCATTCATGCATGTATATATACGTGTGTGTTTGTATATATGTATATATATATATATGTATACATATACAGACACAAACATATATGTATGTATATGTGTGTATATATGTATATATATATATAAGTATGTATATATATAATATATATATATATATATATATATATATATATATATATATATATATATATATATATATATATATATATATATATGTATATATATATATGTATGTATATATCTAATATTAAGGCACGGATACGGATACAGATAGAAGTTAAGACTTCGCCATTTTCGTATTTTCGATTGCTTTGATGCAATTTCAACCAAATCGCTTTTTCCAAAAAGGAATCTGGACAAAATTTTAGACTTCTTTGCTTTGACCTTACTCCAACGAATTCTAATGATACCTTCTTTTGAATGCCAATGCATACTTTTATCATTGTGTCTTTTATAAGCATAGAGACAGTACTTTGGCAAAATGTGTCGCTTCCATTTTGGGAAATAGAAGGAAGCGAAAAGAGAAACAAGAACCAATCAAATGTAAGATGTGCAATCAAAGTGTGAATTGTAAGAAAGTTTGAAAAAATGACCGAATGATAGGGTAAATTAAAAGGAAGGTAGTATTAAAGAATACGAGAATCAAAGTAGACAGGAATATAGGAATAGAAAAATTGAAATAACATAGAAATAATATGACAAGGGAAAGAAGGTAGGAAAGAAAGGAAGATTACAAGAGAAATGCGTAAGAGGGAAAAATAATAAAACGGTGATGCTCAGACGGTCGAACGCACAGACGAACGGAAGGAAGGAAGGAAGTGGGAATGATGATGGACAGGAAGAAAGGAAAGAAATGGAGGAATGCCGGACGAAATAAGGAGTGAAACAATAAACGATGACAAGAAGAACAAAGGATGGAATGAGAGAAGGAAAGAAGGAAGGAAGGTATAAAGGTGTGACGGAAGAAGGGAAGAAAGGACAAAGGAATAACAGAAGCATGGAAGAATACACGATAGAAGAGACGGGAGGAATAACGGAAGGACGAAAGCAAATGATGTAATAATGATGCATAGAAGGAGAAAAATGGTTGCGGATGATTTTAAATGAATGAGTGCGAAAGAAGAAGACAGAAGGAAAAGAAAGAACAAGAGCGTTAAGCAAACAAGTAAAAAAGTTCTTAAAAAAAGATGGAAAATAAATGGAAAACTATGGAAGAAAAAAACAGAAGGAAATGTAAAAGGCAAGAAAGAAAATACGGAAGAAGGAAGTAAAGAAATGTAAGATAGGAAGGGAGGAAGAAAAGCGAAAAGAAAGAAAAAAGAATGAATGAGAAAATGAAAAAAAGGTAAGCTAGAGAGAAAGATGAATCAAATAGAAGAAATAAAATATGTGAATAGAAAACAACATGGAAAAACTAGAAAGACAAATGCAACGGAAAAGAAAGGTTAAGAGACAATGAAAGCAAAGAAAAAGAAAAAAATGGTAAAAGAAACGAAAGAAGGAAAAAAAAAACTCAAGAAGAAAGACAATCATTTGGAATTAGGAGAAATTGGAAAGAAGTGTAAGGAAGAATAAAGGAAGCAAGTTGTAAAGGATTGTTCCAAATATGGACGGCTGGATTGGTTTGGGAGTTGATAAAAGGAAAGGGTCGCAGTTTGGGAGTTAAAAGTTGAAGATGTATGAAAGAAGAGGATATAAGGATTAGAAAGACAAAGGGTGTGTGTATGTGTGTGTGTGTGTGTGTGTGTGTGTGTGTGTGAGGGAGAGAGAGAGAAAGGAATGGACATGTAGACAAGCAAGCCGACTTTCAGACAGAAAGATACGCAGACGATCACATGTGTGAGAAAGAGAGAGGGCGATAGACTTACACACATATTTAATATATATATATATATATATATATATATATATATATATATATATATATATATATATATATATATATATATATATATATATATATATATATATATATATATATATATATATATATATATATATATATATATATATATATATATATATATATATATATATTTATATATATATATATATATAATATGTGTGTATATGTATATATGTATCTGTATATATGAACATATATAAATATACTTTATATATATATATATATGTATATATATATGTATGTATGTATATATGTGCATACATAAATACATGCATTCAAATATGTCTGTGCGTATATGTGCGTGTGTGAGTGTGTGTGTGTGCGTGTGTATATTTATGCACACAGACTCGCATGCGTACATGTACATATACATACAGATAAATAGCTAGACAGACAGATATACAGATAGGTAGGGGGTAGGTAGATAGATAGCTAGAATATAGATAGATAGATAGATAGATAGATAGATAGATAGATAGATAGATAGATAGATAGATTGTAAAAAAATGTGATCAGTAGATGAATGGATTGATTAGTCGATTGATTAATAAACAGATCGATGATCGACCTAATTATTTGATTAAATGTCAGACGCGGTAATATCAATATCCTAATCAAAATGCTATAACGTCTGCTAGAACTTGTCTTCCTTCTCCTCGCCTATTTTCTCTCAGATCTTCGCCTTTGACATTTGTTCGTTCATAAAATATAATTAAGAGACGCAGTTAGTGTATGTTTGATAGCGAAGGTGTCAGGAGTTCATGTCTTGCCACTAGCATCCTGCTATCGGTGACCAAGGAGCTGAACTTGCCGCACAAATGAGTTCACAGCCGACTCAGTTCATCTATTTGTAGAAAGAAGTGGCACGACGAGACGTCAGTGGAACTCCTACGTATTTACTCAGCGGCCACGTTGGCAGCAAAATCTTGTTCAAATTCCGTTCTTCCTAACAAGCTGTCTAAAGTAATCCTGGAATAATTTTCTAAAAGAAGACGGTAAGATCACTGCTTCCATTCCAGTTGGAAGAAATAGTAATGTAGGTTTGTCACAGGCAAATGCTTTTACTAAGCGTGGATGCCGTCAGAATATGATAAAAGCACGAAACACACTATGAACCCTTTGATAAATGTGTTCTCTAAAATACACAAATAGCATTAAAACATAAACTGCTTTCATAAAATACTCCACATAAATGCAGGACAATGTAGAAACGATAATGAAAATGACAATGGAAATAGGAAGTATTGTTATTGTCTCCCTTCCCTACGCTCTCTCGTTTACTTGCAGTTTATTTGTTTGTGAAGTGGCTGTAATGAAAAGATAAGGAATGTTTTGTAAATATGAAGGAGATTTCCTTCCTGTCAGAATTAACTTCAACAAAATGTAGTTTCCATCATGATGACTTGCGAAAGATACCCAGTATGGATATGAGAATATCAAAAACGTACCGATACAAAAATGGGTGTGACTCACCAAATATATGAAGGGTTCGTTAGAAAGATAAAAAATTCATCAGGAATATAAAGACGTAAGTCGAAAGACATAAAACTCATCATATCGATAATTAACATTCACTCTTTCTTTCTTTCTCCCCCTCGCTCTCTCTCTCTCACTCTCCGCATATACATATATATATATATGTATATATATATATATGTGTGTATGTATATATATATATATATATATATATATATATATATATATATATATATATATATATATATATATATATATATATACACATACACATATATATATATGTATATATATATATATATATATATACATATATATATATATATATATATATATATATATATATATATATATATACATATATATATATATATATATATATATATATATATATATATATATATATATATATATATATATATATATATATATATATATATATATATATATATATATATATATATATATATATATATATATATCACCTCGGCAGAAACGTAAAGTATCCATCAGAAATATAATTAACTCTACAGAAATATAACGAAGCCAACAGAAATATAAAAAAGAATTGCAGGAAATGTAAAGAACTCAACCGAGATATAAAGAATTTGGCAAAAATATTTTAAAAAAGTCAGTAAAACGGCAAAAAAATATCAGAGGGAACATGAATAACTCGACAGAAAAATAAACAGGATTCAAAAGAATGATAATGACTCCGCAAGAACTCTAAAGAACTCTACAGAAATGTGTATGTGTATGCGACGTATACGTTTGTGAAAGAGGGAGGGAGAGAGAAAAATCGTCTGTGCGTAAGTATATATATATATATATGCATATATATATATACAAATAGATATATACATATATATACATATATATATATGTATATATATATTTGTACGATATATATATACATATTTGTATATGTATGTATACCACCAAACATACCCACATATCGATAGCTAGCTAGATGGATAAACACACACACAAACACACACACAGGGAATAGAAATATAATTAGCATTTCCCTTTATCTATTTTAATAGCTGAGAATGAGTCAGTGTTGATCTGGAGTTGCTTCTTCGATCTGTTTCGATTAATACTAAGTCTATTGTGAATTTAGATAAAGTTTTTTATAGATTTTAATAAGGTTTCGTGGATTTTAATAAAGCGTTTCTGTTCTCATCCTTTCCATGAGACATACAGATTTATTGGAATTTACCAATTCCGTTTTAAACATTTAGCCGAATCGGGCCGCCACCAGTCCTCACGTGCATGAAAAGACAAATTCTTGCTATCTTCTATGATGATGATGATTATGATGATGATGATGATGATGATGATGATGATGATGATGATGATGATGATGATGATGATGATGATGATGATAAGGACGAAGAGGAGGATTATGTAATTATTATTATTGTTATTATTATTATTATTATTAGTAGTAGTAGTAATATTATTATTATTATCATTATTATTATTATTATTATTATTATTATTATTATTATTATTATTATTATTATTATTGCCTTTGCACAGCTTCTAACGCTGGAGATGTACTGTGTTGTCAGTTGTTCACTACCAGTGAACTAAGGTAACACCCCTTATTTTTCGAGCACCTTCCGGAGTATTCGAGCGGTTCCAAGCAGTGCTGTGTTCTGCAAGTGCTCCACCCTTATTGCAGTGCCTATTTGTTCCACGTACTTCTCGAGATTTTTGCTCACTGTTTCCAGGGCTCCGACAATGACGCACCTGCAGAAACATCCACTTCGATGGTGTGAACGACGACGATGAAATCTTGGGTGAAGTGGTGTGGACATGCTTCGTGCGATACGTCTTTCTGCATTGTACTAACGAGACAAAACCGTTAGAAGAGAGACAACCCAAGAATTCTATTACGGACTAGTTGAGGGTTATGAACGACGATGGCCTAGTATTGACGCTGGCCAAGTATTAACAAGAATAGTCTGAGTGATCACTTCTGGAGGGCTTTCGGATCAAAGATCAGGGACAATTTGCAAAACTCTTTGGTATGGCAGTGCTACAGAGGTGGAGGAGGACCCATTACATGTTCGAGACAAGCTCTTCAGGCATGGAAGTGCCAACAGGTGCATGCAAGGGGACGAAACTTTATGCATGCAATCGTTCAGTGTCTGAGCGATAGAGACGTGTGAACTTGTGCTGAACAGCTGCTGTTTCGTGGAAATCGAGTCCAGCTCTCCGCCGAGTGCATTGTGAGCACCACATTCCTTTAGTAGAGAGGGTAAGCAGATCTTTCTCTGCTTCAGGGCTTTGGCAAAATGGACCGACAGTGTGGCAGAGTGGTAGATGATAATAGCTTCATATTTTGATACAAAGCTAACAATTTTGAGGACGGGAGTAAAACGATAACATCGACGCCAGTGATCAATTGGTACTTATTATCGACTCTAAAAGGATGAAAGGCAAAGTCAACCTCGGTGGAATTACAGAACGTAAACGCGGACGAAATACCACTAAGTATTTTACCCGGCGCGGTAACGATCCTTCCAGCTCGCCGCCTTAACGTCATTGAATATCAGCAACGTTACACCACCGATTATCGCCCTTTTCATCTTTCCGTTTCTCCCGTCTCTTCTTTCACACCACCACTACCAACACCAGCAATGACAACAATACCAAGAACTGGCATGTAGCAGATTCAAGAAGGCGCTGCGTAGTGTGACATGACTCTGCGATGGGTTTCTTTCCCTATCGAAGGCAAAAGACTCAAATACCACTCCGCATACATACACACCTACTGTACGAAGGCATGTATATGAGTGTGTGCACATTTCTACGTGAATGTGTGTGCTTGTATGAAGGTGTGTGTGTGTGTGTGTGTGTGTGTGTGTGTGTGCATATCTTCCACTGTCTCCCAATTGTCGGTTGATTGATGACGGTTGTTCGGAAAGAGAAGCGTAGGGAGAGATGGGAGGGGCAGTGGTGGGTGAATGGTGAAGAGAGCGGAGGAGATGGAAGTAGGAAAAGAAGAGGGCGACAAGAAAGAAGGAGAAGAAGAAGAAGAAGAAGAAGAAGAAGAAGAAGAAGAAGAAGAAGAAGAAGTAGGAAGAGAAGGAAGAGAAGGAAGAGGAGAAGAAGGGGAACCTAAGAAAAAAATGATGGAGCAGTATGCTATAGTGTCGTATAATACGGCATAGTATGTGAGTGTTTATGAAACAGAGAGAGAGAGGGCGAGGGAGAGAGAGAGAGAGAAAGAGAGAGAGAGAGAGATAGAGACTCTCTGTGTGTATGCGTATGATGCGACAGATGAAATGGCAGTTTTACAGAAGTCGAATGTATGTATGTATGTATGTATATATGTATGTGTATGTGTATATATATATATATATATATATATATATATATATATATATATATATATACATATATATATATATATATATATATATATACATATATATATATATATATATATATACATATATATATATATATATATATATATATATATATATATATATATATATATATATATATATATATATATATATATATATATATATATATATATATATATATATATATATATATATATGTGTGTGTGTGTGTATTATTGCTTGCAGCACGCAATGGTTTGCCACGTAAGCAAGCTTAACTGGCTTTTACGCTGACCTAGAGACCTTGTCGTAAATATTGGGAAGATTATGGGTTGGAATTGAAGAGGATTTTGGCAGCAGACAAAACCCGGAACAACCATAAACAATCTATAACTATAGATGTCAAATGTTTTACTCTCACCCATCAGCCAACAACGGCCATGAACCGTGTATCGTTTCTCCTTTATTGTGTTTTTTCATTGTAATTTTAGTTTTATTGCGTGCTTTCATTGGGTTGCTGAGCGGACTTCTCTGTGCCTTCCGTACATGCAATATTTTTCTATCTTCTCTTTTGTATTCAGGGTGTTTTTATAATAAACGCGTAACACCCAGAAACGCTATTTTTCTGCATGTTGCGTAGATCTAGGACGATTTTTTTTTTATTTCAGCATATATAGGCGCAGGAGTGGCTGTGTGGTAAGTAGCTTGCTTACCAACCACATAGTTCCAGGTTCATTCCCACTGCATGGCACCTTGGGCAAGTGTCTCCTACTATAGCCTTGGGCCAACCAAAGCCTTGTGAGTGGATTTGGTAGACGGAAACTGAAAGAAGCCCGTCGTATATATGTATATATATATATATATATATATATATATATATATATATATATATATATATGTGTGTGTGTGTGTGTGTGTGTGTGTGTGTGTATCTCTGTTTGTCCTTCCCCCACCATCGCTTGACAACCGATGCTGGTGTGTTTACGTCCCCGTTCGGCAAAAGAGACCGATAGAATAAGTACTAGGCATCCAAAGAATAACTCCTGGGGTCGATTTGCTCGACTAAAGGCGTTGCTCCAGCATGGCCACAGTCAAATGACTGAAACAAGTAAAAGAGTAAAAGAGTATATTCTATTATTACTCTCAACCGTTTCTGCTGGTTCCTAGCTTCCAGATCTGTTACCATGGAATTGTTGCTTCTATCTCCAATCCCACGCATTCATTCTTCTTATCTACATAACCAGATATTTAATTTTATTTTATTTCTTACTTGTTTCAGTCACTGGACTGCGGCCATGCTGGAGTATCGCGTTGAAGGTTTTATGTCAAACAAGTTGACACTGGTATTTCTTTTATGTTCGGTACTCATTCTATCGGTTCACTTTTTGCCTAACTGCATTGATATGGCAGCGCAAACAAACCAAAGTCGGGTGTCGAACGGTGAAGGTACATCTGCAAAAACGCACACAATCTCCGTCTCCTCCAAATATTTGAATATGGCGACCTGTTCTAAAGCAGCTCTGGTGTTTTTGACAGACAGACAGACAGACACACAGCCACATAGATAGATGGACAGACAGACAGATAGACAGACAGGCAGACAGATAGATAGATAGATAGATATTGATAATTTGGCTTGGTGGGACTGGAAGAAGAGGCACAGATTCTTTTAAAAAACGACTTAAAACCCAATCCCGAAGTGGGAAATTGGAAAAATAAAATGTTTGTAAAAATATATACAAATTTTGGGGGGAGGGGGTCAGTCGATTAGATCGACCCTAGTACGCAACCGGTACTTAATTTATCGACACCGAAAGGATGAAATGCAAAGTCGACCTCCGCGGAATTTGAACTCAGAACGTAAAGATAGACGAAGTACCGCTAAGCAGCATTTCGCCAGGCGTGCTAACGTTTCTGCCAGTTCGCCGCCTTATCATTTAGTAAAACAGATGTAAGTCAATTAAGTTTTCAAAATGTTTTTCTTTTTACATCGTTTTTCGACTTAAGTCAAATGTCGTGGAATTATTTACCGACGTACGTTGAGGCATGTCTACACTACCAACAAATCAGTTGGCAAAAAAAGTCTTGAAGATCGCAGCAGGGTCGGAAGTGATAGGTGTTTGGTGGATATCTGTTGAATAGTTGCAATGAGACCGTGACCGAATGACTCTTAAGTAGGAGACACGGTTACAAATTGGTAGAGATTAAGCTCAGAGGTGAGAAACAGATCTCAAGGATATTTAGGTGTCAGCTGTGTGTTGATCTCGGATGGTTAGAGGGGATAAGAAAAAAAGATACAGGGGCTTCAGAATTGCAGGGAATTATGTGTGAATGTGTGAATGTGTATGTATATGTACATAAATATATATGTGTGTGTGTATGTTTGTGTTTGTGTATGCATTTATGTATGTATACACGCACGCACATGCAACGAGAGAACGAGATTCATACATCCACATACATGTACATCTACATATCCACACATGCATAGACATATATATATATGTATGTATGTGTATATATATATATATGTATGTATATATATATATATATATATATATATATATATATATATATATATATATATATATATATATATGTATGTATGTATGTATGTATATATATATATGTAACTGTATATCGATGTATATACACATCCATATACACACATATATATATATATATATATATATATATATATATATATATATATATGAGAGAGAGAAATAAATAAATAAATAAATATGTGTATATATATATATATATATATATATACATACACACACACAAACACACACACACACACATATATATATATATATATATATATACATACATATATATATATGTATATATGTACACACATATATACTAATATATGTATATCTAAGAATGTACATATGAACATGTGTATCATTGTATGATGTATGTAAACTAAATGCGAGTATGGAGTTACGTTTGCATAAATTCACATTTATATTCATACATAAAGCTGTTGGGCTTGTAAACATTTTGAATATACAAATGCGCACGGTCTTCCATACATACACACACGTCTATGCATATAAATATGCGTAAGTATATACAAATGCAGCCACACATGCACATATAGATATGTACGTACATATACATATTCATAGATACACAGACATAGATACACAACTATATATGTGTGTGTGTGTGTGTGTATGTGTGTATACATATGGAGATGGTTGGTAGTAAAATAATATATGAGTATTTATCGTGTTCTGTAGACGAGGGTGTTTATAAGAGAGATTAAATGATAGAGGCAGAGGGGTGAGAGGAAGAGAGAGGAAGAAGGCATGATGAAAATATGAAAGACATAGAATACAGGGAGAGAAAAGAAGAGAGAGAGGTGGTGATATGGAGAGGGTTAAAGAAGCATCAAGGGATGTGGGTGGAGAGAGACAGGGAGTGTGTAAGATGGGCAAGATGTATTGAATAACAAAGATAAAGTAATGGAAAATATAGATGAAAGAGAAAGAGTGATGGAGGCCGAAGAGTGAGAAAGACAGAAAAAAAGTTGGAGTCAAAGGTCAAAGATCAAAATCCCTGTTCTTAAGAATTTTAGTAAGCATTTAAAAGGTGCGGAGGTTTGGTAAGGTGAGATGATATATGATGGAGTGGTGTAGAGTTGATGACGATGATGATGATTTATGTTGATGATGATGATGATGATGATGTAGTTGGTGGTGTTGGTGTTGGTGGTGGCTGTGGGTTGGTGGTGTGGTGATACCGGTGGTGGTGCTTGTTTTTGTTGCTATTTCCCAGGTGGCGGCATGCGGCGGCAGCGTTGATGGTGGTGGTGGTGGTGGAACGAAAACGAAAGTGTTTGGACGCGTCGATAATTTATTTCAAAAGCATTTTCTGTAAGGGTTACGGACAGGAAGTAAAACTGAAATAAATAAAACAGCTCAAAGGTGAAACATTGAAAACGAAAGTGAAAGTAAAAGTAAAAGAAAAAATCCTTTTTAATGTACGAAAAACATTAAACAAAGTAAGAAAAACAAATAAGAAATAGTAAAGTAATAAAAACAAGTGATAAAGAAGGTAATAAAAATAGGCATGTATGAAGGAAGAAGATTCTGGTGAGATATGTCTTGGAGATGAGTGAGGAAGCGATAATGCCTGAAGGGCGGTTGTGTGGAGAATGGGGGAGAACACCTCCTACGTTGTAATTTGAGCATTAGAATGCTATAAACATCAGCGGGTAACGGGATCGGCAACAGATGAGGAAATGTTTAGCAATATCACACGAAAGAAGGAAAGAAGCATTTGGGTGGCGTTGCTGGCCGTGCGAATGGAGAACGAAGTGTAGCAGATGGTGGGAGAGATATCGGGATAAATAGCTGGAGAGGTTAAGGGTTCGAATAAATTTACCTTTGTGCTATTACTTATTTACATCTGTTGTTCGGGCTTTTGTTCCCATTCGTAACTGTCCTAATGCTAATGGATATCTACTTCCCAATACAAAACCGAAGATATTTTCCGATCGTTTCCGATGCTTTTACATCGACAATGAATATTGATAACCTTAATGAGTGTACAGCTGGAACAGATTTTGAAGACAATCGGCCGAACGTCCTACGATTCATTCCGCCATCAGAGACGTTTGAGCTCAAACATAAATCGTTGCCGTTGTTATTGGTATCATTCTATAACTCCTGTTTAGCCATCAGTCAGGCAGAAAAACGATCAAAGACGTCCCAGGGCGAAACCGCCGCGTCTGTTTAAGTATGAAAAATACATTATCTAACGCGAGCGTCCTTCTTTATTCTGTATGTTACAGATACTTTAGGGAGATTTCGTTACTATTTCTAGTAGATCGTGAATCATCGTAGATGTTCGTGCCTTGGCTCAAATTTTTTCATCTAGGGTTATCACAGTTTCTCCCCATTCGTAGCACATTACTCCCTGGTCAACACTGTAATTAGCAACTGAGATGCTGTATAATTGATGGCAGGGTTCGTCACATTGAATGAGTGGCAGTTTCAAATCTCTCTCCGTGCAAACACCGGTTAAAGAGCTTCATGGTTACTGTCGCTAAAGTTATTATCAAGAGAAACTCAACGTAGACGTTTGGCCTGTTAACAAAACGACTATATCACTTTCAAAACACTCAAATATATTTTAGAAAAAAAAGCAGTGATATCGGACAAAATGTTCCCAACAACACAAGTCTCAATAAAAGACATGCTGGACACTAAAACGATGCTAAAAATAACGTTAAACCGACTTAAAAGCAACTTTATCGAAACGGCGCTTTTTTTTCTCTTCTTTTTTTTTAGTAGAATGGGTATCTTTGATATCACGGCTTCTGCAAATTTTGTTTCAAATGCACAATTTTTTACTTTCACTTATTTTCACAATTTTTTTTTAAAAGATCTGTATATGCTTAGATATCTTCTGCTATGAAACAGAAACATAAAATTGCCCCTTATTTCAATTAACTATATGTTTTGGATGTATGAGGGATAGCATTTTTATTTTACACTATGTACAAAAATTGTTGCTTCATATTAGAAAAAAAAACCGCCCGTTTATCCGTTCCTGCTCTGTGTGTGTGTGTGTGTGTGTGTGTGTGTGTGTGTGTGTACATGTGCACACATACGTATTAAAATTTCTTTCTAATTTTGGCACACAGCCAGCAGGCTTTCTAAGGCAGGGCTAAGTCGATTATCGTCCACGAAACAATGAAAGACGAAGTCAATCTCTGTGGAATTTGAACTCGGAACGTAAGGACGGACAAAATGCAGCAAAGCATTTTCACCGACTTACTAACGATTCTGCAAGGTCGCCGCCGTCTAGACATATTCTTTTCTACTCTAGGCACAAGGCCCGAAATTTTGGGGGAGGGGGGGGGGCAATCGATTAGATCGACGCCAGTACGTAGCTGGTACTTAGTTTATCGACCCCCGAAACGATGAAAGGGGAAGTCGACCTCCGCGGTATTTGAACTCAGAACGTAAAGACAGACGAAATATCGCTAAGCATTTCACCCGGCGTGCTAACGATTCGGCCAGCTCGCCGCCTCCTAGACATATTAATAATGAATGAGACGGTAGTTCTCTTTCAATTCCTATCCATATACAAGGCCATGGACATAAAATGTATGGAATTTTCTACAGAAATGACCCCATGAGTACTGGCATCGATGTGATCGACTCTCCCCTCCCCACAAAATCCAGGCCGTGTGCCTATTATAGTAGGAAGCAATATTATACTTTGCAGTGGCATGCGATAGCGTTACATTTGAACGCAGTTCGTGAATTTAGATGAGTTTCTAAGCCTTGGTGATGATGAAGACTCCGAAGTTTGAAGCGATTCCGCGCAAGCGATCACATAGCGTTGTTATACACGGTCATTTTACTCACGACGATGAAGAATATTTTGCATACATGCTATAGGAAGTTGAACAATATACAATAAAAATGATATTTATATACTTTAGTCTCTGAATATACTAATTTAACTACAGAAAATTGTAATAAATAAATATAGTTATTGTGAGTATATTTATTATTGCAGTTTTCATTTTGCAATTTTATTGTACAATAACTTTATATATTCACACTAAATCTAACTACATCAAGCGGAACACCA
The DNA here is from genome assembly GCF_046866305.1 of Octopus bimaculoides. Classification (NCBI taxonomy): domain Eukaryota; kingdom Metazoa; phylum Mollusca; class Cephalopoda; order Octopoda; family Octopodidae; genus Octopus; species Octopus bimaculoides. The sequence continues at coordinate 61,618,667 of NC_142940.1, forward strand.
GAATGTTACCATTTAAAGGGACATTAAGATGGAGGTTCTTGTCCTGGTTTCCTGTTTCCAAAATGAAGGAGACATATGTAAAAAAAAATGTCTTGTCTTAGGTAATACGAATATTGGTCATAGCGAGTAAGTTGGCAGAATCGTTGGAGAGTCGCACAAAATACTTTTACGTTCTGAGTTCAAATCGTACCTATGACAAGTAGATCGGTCATCCAGTTCTATATTTAAGGGATGAGGAATTATGTACATTGTCTACATTATTTACATTATTTACATTTGACGAATATTTGTCCTCATCTTGTTTGTTGTTAACACAACGTTTCGGCTGATATACCCTCCAGCCTTCATCACGGGCATATAGCGTAGTGGTTAAGAGCGCGGGCAATTCACCCCAAGATTCCGAGTTCCAGGAGCTTCGACAAATGTCGTGAGAAGCGAATCTTTGGATACAAAGTCAACAGCTGAACAGGTTTTGGTAAGACTTTACATACACAGTGGTAAGCAATTTTATATCGGCAAAACCATGGTCACCAGAGATCTAGAGATGTGTTGGTAATATATGTACTACTCTCGGCGCATGGGTGAGCGTGTGGACGTGGTCACCAATACTATTTGTGTTCATTCGAATGGAAATGTACGCATTTCTTGTAAATGGGGCTACTTCACTAAAAGATTAATTATTGCAAAGATTTTTTCGGGTTTCTGCAGTAATAAAGAGGTTTAACCGGGGCAACAGACCCTATTAGATGTGGCATACAAAATCGTTTTCGAATGACATCCCGCTGTCTAAAAAGAAGAAAAGATGCTTTGGGTATATATTGTAGAATGTAGCCTGCAAAATCAAAGATAAATGTGATTTTAGGTCTGACCTGAGCAACAATGACAACGAGTGGTTGGGAAGAGGAACAGGTAACATTAATGGAAAATTCACAAAAAAATTGCACAGAAACAGTTTTGGGAAGAAAGAAATAGATAGGAAAAAAATTGAAAAGATTATGTCGTAAATCATGAGACAATTCATATACATGTGTGTGTGTGTGTGTGTGTGTGTGTTTGTATGTTTATATGCATGCACATACTGAGTTGTATATACATATATATATATATATATATATATATATATATATATATATATATATATATGTTTATACATTTACACATATCTTTTGCGTGAGTGAGTGCAAGTCATAAATAATAGTAGAATACATACATGTGTGTATTTATATATGTGTGTGTGTGTGTGTGTGTGTGTGTGTGTGTGCAATTTTGTGTGTGCAGTTTATTGATAGGTGACCTACAATTGAACAGCGAATACATGTTTATATTGGAACAAATCGGTGGAGCGAACAAAAGACATAAACAGAATTGGAAAGGTGATAAACCTGGTTTCGCACAAATTTTATTCCCTTTCGCGAATCCTTTATGTTTTTCGGTATTCTAGTGGTTTCTTACAAATTAGGAAGCTATGTATGTATGTGTGCATGTATGTATGTATGCATGTATTAATATATATATATATATATATATATATATATATATATATATATATATATATATATATATATATATATATATATAGAGAGAGAGAGAGAGAGAGAGAGAGAGATTTATATATATATACATTTATCTATATAAGTGTGTATATATGCTTATGTATATATATATGTATATCTAGATATACATATATATATCATATAATATATTTGTATACATACACATGTATATCATCAGTGTCATCCGCATCATCATTTTACGTGGCTCATACACACGTACACACACACACACACACACACACACACACATATCAAAACCGTGATGGAAACCTCATCATCCAAATTGTTCCTAAGATTGATGACAACATATAAACAAACATAAAAATTCATCACGATTTCATTGGTTACCGAAAGAATTTCTAGCACAAACGACCTCACATGGAACTCTTATGTACAGTTGAAGAATTTACAGCTACTAAGAAAAAAAATATATATATATATATATATATATATATATATATATATATATATATATATATATATATATATGTGTGTGTGTGTGTGTGTAAACATAAACATAAAAATTTATATACGTGGGGTAGGCATAACTGGTTAAGAATCGAACTTTCCAACTACATGGTTTCGGGTTCAGTTCCATCGAGTGGCACCTTGGGAAACATCGTCTACTATAGCCTCAGGTCAGCAAAAGCCTTGGGAGTGGAATTGTTGGACCGTAGCTAAAAGAAGCTAGTGACTTCGAAGTTGCGGCCATTTAAGTCATCGTTGGACGGTTTTTTGTTTAAGAATCATAAATTTGTCCTCTACGAAAGTATAGAGCGACCCATCAGATTAATGTAAGATTGTTCTTATTAGAACTGAACCTAAAAACAAAGAATGACGTGTGTGTGTGTGTGTGTGTGTGTGTGTGTGTGTGTGTGTGTGTGTGTGTGTGATATGTTCCTATGTGCACGTGTGTGTGTGTTTGTATGTATATATCTACGCAGGTGTGCCTTTGTGTTCGTCCTCTCACTAATACTTGAAACCGGTGTTAGTTTGTTTACGTCTTCGTATCTAGCAGTCCGGCAAAAAAGAAAGGATAGAATAAATATCAGGCTTTAAAAACGAAGTAAAAAGGGACTGTTTATTCGCCTAATACCTTCAATGCGGTCTCCCGGCGCCGTCCAATGGCTGAAACTAGTAAACAATAAAGGGTTTACACGCTCGCAAGCAGATGCAATGTGGAGGCACGTGGCTTAGTGGTTAGGGTGCTGGACTCGTGATCGTAAGTTTCGATTCTTGGATCGTGAGACACGCTGTGTTTTTGAGCGAAACACTTCATTTCACGATGCTCCAGTCCACTCAGCTGGCAAAAATGAGTTAATCCTGCGGTGGATTGGCGCCCCGTCCAGGAGAGGAGTATATACGCCATGGAAACCAGGAAACCGGCCCTTAGGGGTCGCTATGACTCGAGAAGGTAACTTTTCCTTTACTTTAAGCATACACACACGCACACATACTTTCACGCACACATATACGCATGCACACGATCACAATATTTGGAGGAAGTTCTTAAATTTTATTAACCATTTTAAAAAGAATCTTGGATTCTAAGTCTTTTTTTCATAGTTAAGCTTTAAGACAGACAGACAGACAGACAGAGAAAGACAGACAGACAGAGAAAGACAGACAGACAGAGAAAGACAGAGAGGCAGAGTATCACAGACACACAGATTGACAGGCTGAGGCAAACACAAAAAGACAAAAGGAAAGTGAGAGGGGTGAACTCAAAGCCGTTGTCAATAGATACTCCTTTTATTAAAATATCTGAGTTTGTGAGAGACCCCCGAATGTCTTGCAGAGATTATCAAGCAGACATGAGCAGAAAGGATTGCAATTGCAATAATGTTATAATCTATGTTTTAGTTTAATCTTGATGCAACAACAGTTAGACTTATGCGTTAATGAATGCCTTCTTCCAGCCGATGATATTCCAAGGAATGACAAGCAGCTTGGAAACAATGATTTCATGCAGCTCACTCAATGCATTAAACTCTTCAGAAGCAGGGAAAATGCGACGGTAACCCCTACGTTCATGTGTCCTTTTATCTCATAGCTTTAGAACTCGGGAAAAGATTGAACCAATATAAACTGGAATAGTGTGAACATACGGCGCATCCAAGTGTCGTTTTCGTTTCTTCGCGAAATCATATGCATAATATCTGCTGTCGTTGGCATTCTGCTTTAGACTGATTTTAAACCATTAGTATTTAATACCATTCGATAATCTTTATTGAAAAATTAATTTCTCAAGAAATTAATCGTCTCTCATATTCACTTTATGATGAACAAGGGAGACGACTTCTAACAACTGAGGAAGTGTTACCTATCATACTGCAGCTGGTACCAACCACCTCGATGGCGATTTCTACAAGTCTCCCGAATTAGCCAATGGAAATAAACCTTACTAATCCAGGTGAAAACAGATTTATTTAGGTAATCGTGTCCCACTCACCACGAAATATGAAGCGTCCGAGTAATACCTCGCGTTTTATACATCTTCAACACTTTAAGTAATATATTTCTGAATCGAATTCTTCATATAAACACATAAAGCCCAGAAAATGCGTTTGAGTTCTCTTTTTCTTCCTTTGGTACATGTTTTTTTTTTATGTGTGTGTGTGTGTGTATGTGTACGTATGTATGTTTATGTATATCCAATAAAACTCATGATTAACCGAGTAAATGTTTCGGTTCTGTTCTCTTGTTTTCATTCTTAAACATCTCTCCATTTGTTGTTTGTCTGTTCGTTTTACCATTATTTCTTCTTTCCGTTTTGCTTTAGTTTTCTTTCCAAAACAATTGCTTCGCTTAAAAGCTTCATCTTTTTTTATTTCTAAAGGTGTTTAGCATTCCCATCCAAACTCTTGGTCTCTATGTAGACTAGCGGTGCCATTGATTCTAAGCAATGATCTATGACAATGTC
>NC_142940.1:61640642-61653142 GCF_046866305.1 Octopus bimaculoides
TGAAAGAATGTTGAAATATTTATTTTGAATGGTAAATCTTGAAAACATCAATAAAATAACCTTTAATTATTATTTCCACCAATGAAAATGCGTATAATATGATTAAATGATAACATAATGTTCATATATTTTCCAATAGTTAAATTTCGAACAATTAACACGTACATATGTACAAATATTAGCATATACACGCGTATTGCCATCATCGTCGTTTCTGTTGTGGTTTAGAAATTTACATCTTCAATGAAAGTATAAATTTAGATCTTCAATGGCTATATACTGTTTCCTATAAACGTTTTCTATACTCTTTCATACATCGTGTCTGTCGAGTCAATTTCTTTCTTTTATCTGATATCATTTTAGATTCGTTATTTTTTTTATCAGCGATTTCTAATCGTTCATCTCTTCTCAAATTTATCTGCTTTCAATTCATCATTTTTAGGCAAAATTATCCAATCAATATATTCATCGATAATACCCCATTCTGGTAGAAAACATAAAACTGTGCAATAATGGTAAATTTTAACAAGTTTTTCCTAATATACAGCTCACAGAATTAATGGCATAATGGCCGACATGCGTATAATTAATAGAAAGATGTCCGGCATGCGAGTTACATCTTCTGGAGAAGCATCCGCTTTTTATCTGAATATGATTTCTACAAAGAGACCAAAAAATGCATCGTGTTAGAAATTGACAAAAACCTCAGAAATAAATAAGGAAAACAGAAGTATAAAGAAAATAGTAAGCAAAACATATTCATAAATTTCGAAATAGTTTATATGAAGCGATGGACAAATCCGTCACTACACAAGACACGTTGACACTACTAAACCACAACTGGTCGAGTTTAGACAATGTTTTTCGACTGTTGATTTCTCGCCAACGGTCGCAGGTCCTATATACGATTCTAATGCCTGTCAAACTGGCGGGTTTCCTACACCAAGTTTCACAAACTGTAATTTGTTCTGCAAACGAAGAGAAAACTCAAGACAAAACGTTTTATGTCTTGTCCAGGACTGCTTATTGAGTATTCGCAGCTATCCTGTGTATTTACAGACCATTTCCCTATCGACAAACTAGAGACCCGACGGGTGGGTGTTATCACCACCACTGCATGCACTGGACAATCGTGTCTCTTCCCATCTGCTGGTAATCTTCGTCCATATCGACAACCTATGACGCCGTTATCGTATCATTTATAAAGTATCCAAACCTTTTCATACACAATCATTTCCCACAGTTACACACACACACACACACACAAACTCACACACAAACTCACACACAAACACACTCCCTCACAAGCAAACAAAGCTTACATAACATTATTCACATATTTCATTTGGCACCTCTACTTCAAGCATTCTGATCAGTATATATTTACTATTTTTAAATCCCGCAACGAGAAATATTCAGCAACAGTACCTTGGAGTAAAGTTTTTTGCCAACATAACACGGCAATCCTGGTTTAGGATGAATGTTGCTCTAATTTAGCCCCAGGAGACATCGTCTCTAGTTGAACAATTATTCTGTGCTGATGAAGGGAAAAAAAACCTGAAATCGCAATACACAGATATTGTTTGGAGCTGAGTGGAGGTGCTAGATTCCCTTGTTCGAAGATATAAGGACACAGATCGTGTCGTATAGCCAGCTGAAGACGATGTCTCCTGGGGCTAAATTACAGTAATATTCGTCCTAAACCAGGACTGCCATGTTATGTTGGCAAACAGTCTTTACTCCAGTGTATATTTGTTTCGCGAGTAATTACCTCCTGAATGACATTATCATAAATTGTGAGTCACAACCTTACAATATCGCACAATCTCACAACTGCAAACCTGGAAGAAATGAAGATCAAGTGTATCAAAGTTGTGAATATTTATGCCACCCGGTATTGTTCAAAGTCAGTTGACTAGAGTAATCTGTGTTACATCCCTGGTTATCCCATGTCAAATTCAAAGCTGGTCATTGTTGTACATGGATTATGAAACAACTGCGTAATATATTACTTAAATTTACAAATATATTTGATTAGCTTACACACTGTACATATAATTAATTAGATGTCGTACAGCTAGTAACCTAGTATTAATGGTTACATTATATATGAAGCTTTCATGCTTTCACTAAAGCAAATGTATCCATTATCTGTCAAGAGTTATGGTATTTTGGAAGTATTTTTCAATACTGGGTATTAACACGTTATTAATTTGTTGTTGAATCATTGAGATTGTGAAGTATGTCAGAATTAATTCCAGCTTCTTGGAGAACAGTTCCCAACCGGTAACAGAAAACACAGTTGTTCATATAATCTGTAATACAATTTTAAAATTTGGGAAATCATGTTCTCCAAAGGAAATAGAATCGTTAGTAAATTTGTTGTGAAATATGTTTCAAAGAAATCAGTCTGTTCTAACTTACCAACATTGGATAGAATTTAATTTCTTTGTACAATTCTAATCCTTCAATAAAAAATGTTTTCGTTTTAAGTCAACATTTTCTTGTAAATTTCTTCAAAATCTTCAGCAAATAATTTTGCACATCTAGTATATATCTAAAGTGTGGATCTAAATCTCGTCAGTGAGGAAATCTTCCGGTTATTTCTGTAATCTAGCGATCAATATCATCATCGTTCGTGATGCAACAAATTTCCTGTTCAGCAGTCAATTCTGAATCTTCTGCATTTTCTCTGTGCACTCCATTACATCATATTTCCTTCTTTGAGTGGTCAATCCCCATGTTACATTTTGATTGTTTCCCGCTTTAAGTGCTGCTTGACAGAACATTTCATATGATTCTGACAATTTCTCTTTCGAAGTATGAACACCAGCAGCAGCAGCAGCTTCTCTAATTTTCATTTACGTCTCTACAAGATGTTTCTGCTTTCCATCGGTGGACGTTAAAACAAAATTTCTACAAAAATGCAATGTAAAGAAAATTCATGTAAGAATGCGTCACAAAATATCAATAGCACACTTTTTGTTTCATTCTCTTAATTATTCTAGCAGTCCAACCAATTCATCTCGTTCCCATGTACAGCGTTTGCTACCCCATCTCTTTCATTCCACAGTATATGTGATTCATGCTTGACAAATTCATAAACACCCAGCAATTTGTTCTAAACAGTTGCTGAATGAAAAAAAAAAAAGAAATTATAAATGTCTTCAGTAATATAAAAAAAGAAATTTGCCTGTTTCCCGACTTGTTCTATGAAGACATGCTAAGTTCAAACTCTGGTTGTCACAGTCTATAAACACTGCTTTAAGACATTTTGTTAAAATTTTTTGCTGAACACTTGGCTGACGATCCGGCATGACAGCGGCATTATTATAACAATGTAAACAGCATCCACTCAATAATATTCTATCTACTTCCAATTTTGTGGATATCATTTTATCAATACTGGCAGAAACTTTTCTCTTCTCCAGTGGAAAGTCAATAAATGACTCTTTGAGTTTCACATTCTTCTGTCTTAAAGCAAATGTCAGCAAACCGAACCATATGCAACAATTGCTCACGATAAGCTAAATCAGGTGTGGAATGTAATAAAATACCATCGTAGTAGAATCTCTAATATTATTTTTTGTTCGTCCGTCGTTGTCGACGATGACCAAAGACATCACAGGGCAGCAGAAGAGGACGGGGCATGGCGTATCCAGTTGTGGCCAACCAATCCGATGCCTGCTCGGAAGTGAAGGCAAAGGAGTTCGCTCTGAACTTGCGCATATATATACTCTTACTCTTTTTCTTGTTTCTGTCATTTGACTGCGGCCATGCGGGAGCACCGCCTTTAGTCGAGCAAATCGACCCCAGGACATATACTTCGTAAGCCTAGTACTTATTCTATTGGTCTCTTTTGTCGAACCGCTAAGTTACGGGGACCTAAACACACCAGCATTGGTTGTCAAGCGATGTTTGGGGGGAAATACAGAGACACAAACATATACACACACACACACATATATATACATATATACGACGGGCTTCTTTCAGTTTCCGTCTACCAAATCCACTCACAAGGCTTTGGTCGGCCCGAGGCTATAGTAGAAGACACTTGCCCAAGGTGCCAAGCAGTGGGACTGAACCCGGAACCATGTGATTGGTAAGCAAGCTACTTACCACACAACCATTCCTGCGCCTATATCAGTTACGTTCTTAAAACAAAGTTTATATTGTAATATATACAGGTTTTCTTTGAACAATTATCATTTTTCTTTCAACTAAATTTCCAATTGACAAACTGTCTTTTCGGAGGAAGAATACAATTCGAAGTACTTTCTCTTTTAGTGAGAATATTCTAATGCCTTCTACCAATCAATCTCGTCTTGCCTTTTAGTAACGTTTGCACAGAACGTGAACTCGAACAAAAATCTATCTGATATCCACAATTTCTTCCGTTACTTACAAATTTGTGTACAAATTTGCTCCCTTTTCTCCAGCTTCCTTATTTAGTGACGGGTGGGTCACCCCCATCCGTCAATGTCTTACATACTTTCTTTTAACAATACACCATTATGATGTAGAATTAAATGTTTCTCTATTTGTGTAAAAAGACATGGATAATCTCTTATCAACAGTGACAGAGGTAGGTTAAACGTAGAGAAAAAGTCACCATTATAAGGTGAATGGGTCACCTTCTTCTATAAGATATACGGTGACGCCATGTTGTATATTCATTCTTATGTATTCTTCAAATCATAAAATCACGCAACAAAATGTTAAAGTCTTACAATAAAAAAAAACTACGATCAAAATACAACTGAAACCTCGATCTTTGTTCGAATTCGGAAAACAATAATCTTGTCCACAGATGTGGGTTGCTGTTGAGAAGGTTTATGTGTTATTTATTGTCCAATGTATAGAAGGAAAGTTATAGACTTTGGCTGATCTGATTAACATGTTGTTTTTTTCATTCTCGCAGAATTTCAGATTTCCATAGGTGCTACTTAAACATGTGTGTTTGTGCACAGTTATATGCAAGTATAATTATTGGTTTCATATTTTAGCACAAGGCCAACAATTTCAGCCGTATGTGGGCGTGCATTGTCGTTCAACAATAATTCTTGATTTGAGAATAGACCACGGCGTTTAGTTCGAAAGGAAAAGAAACCTGGAGCAATCAAGGTCAAATTTCGGTTATGTAACTACAAGAGTACCGCCTGTTAGAAGGTGGCCAACCGAAAGAATAGGCGAATGTGCGGATACTTTTGACTTAACCTCGTATATTATTATACACATAAGCGCGCGCGTGTATATGTGTTTATTTAACATGAACATATATAAGTGTGTGTGTGTGTATATATATATATATATATATATATATATATATATATAACTAGTGTGTGTGTCTGTGCGTGTGTCTGAGTGCGTGTGTATGTAGAAGTGCGTAATAAGTCTAATCGTTCCTTAATGGTTATAAATCGATTAAGCTACGTATTACATTAAATAAATTATATATTTCATATATATATATAATATTTTATGAAATAAGTTACATAACGATATTGTGTGCGAAGAATGTAGAAACCTGGTAGAACAAGGAGCAACGTGGAGATACATAGATTCAACGTTTGAAGTGGTTATATTCCTCTGTTTCGTCTATTTCTTCGTCTTCATCCCAGTATTGCCCGACACAAGTTTACCATCAAAATGCCTTGTGGCTTGTTAAATTAAGGAGAGAATTTTCTTTAATTGGCCCCTCATTTCATAGCATAAATATGCACTGGATTATGAATGTCAATCTGTTATAAATGCATATCTCATATATGTAAATATATATGTGTGTATGTGTGTGTGTCTGTGTTTGTTTGTGCGTACATATATGTATATATATATATATATATTATATATATTAATAAATTATAGGGTAGCAAAAAAATTTTAGAAATTTTATTTACCACCAGTGGTCTAGCGAGAGTAAAAAAAAACAGTCAATAGACTATGTATTATTCATTTAAAATGCAGAGATACCTATAATAGGACATCTACTCGCTAGAAATAGCAGCAAAAGACTACATACCACAAAAATTAGGGATAATTTCGAAAGGAAATGAAAAATAAAAACTTTTACCAATCTATATTCTGTACCATGGTTTCAAGTCAATTTTAGTAAGATAAAAAATATTTATATCTTACAAGGTCGGACTATCATCATATATAAATACATAGCTATTGTTTGAAGTCTTAATGTGTGTATACCAATGTGTGTGTTTGTGTGCCTTTAAATGATAAATTCATGTACAAATATGTACAAATATGTATATATATTTACATATGCATGTGTGTGTGTGTGTGTGTGTGTGTGTGTGTGTGTGTGTGTGTGTGTGTGTGTGTGTGTGTGTGTGTTTGTATGTGTGTCAAGTGGTGTACGGACTGATGGATGGATGGATGGATGGATGGATGGATGGATGGATGGATGGATGGATGGATTTGTGAAAGTATATACGAAAGATGCAATCTCTTGATAGGATTGCTCTCTAGATGTCTATCGGTTAGTATATCTAAGTAACGAAAGATCTATCGAGACTTCATTCCATTATCCCATGCATTGATACATGTTCGCATATGATTGCATATATTAACCTTCATCTATCAAACACTACAGCGACAAGTCCACATAACTTTCTATGAATCGATAAGTATTATATAAATACATACATAATTACACAACCATATATATCTATCCAACTATTTATCTATCTATCTATCTATCTAGCTAGCTAGCTAGCTTTCTATCTATCTATTTATCTACTTATCTATCTATCTATCTATCTTTCTTTCGATATATATATATATATATATATATATATATATATATATATATATATATATATATATATATATATATATATCGCTATCTTTGTATCTCTCTATTATTTATCTATCTATAACAATAAGATGGAAAATTGTTTGGTTCGTTGTTCCGGGACTTTTCCGAAGTCATGCGTAACGTTTTGGAAGCAGGGCTGCGTAGTTCGTTTCGTTCGGAGGTCAATTGCCCAATTTAACAATGAGATTAATGTAACAAATGCTGAAAGCAGTAGATTGTCGTTTAAGTTTATCTTCCATTTTATTGTTAATTGTTGAAATTGGACATGTCCGTTCCAAAGCGTTATGACAATATAGAGAACATAGAATCAAAGCTGTAGCCTGGTTCTGTGAGTGAACGTTGCACTGGCCTAGTAATTTAGTTGAATAGTTTCTGTGATGGCGTTGAGATAAAAGAGAGATTCAGTGAGGAGGGTGATTGAGAAAGTAAATGAATATGAGTGCCCTCTGCTATTTATTCTCTTGTACCATGGTGAACTTGTGAGTACATTGAGTCATTCAGTTGTACCATGTACTCGAAAGTGTCATAATGTACTTGTGAGTTAGTAGTTGTCCGACCATAGGTTGTTGCAGAAGCTTCTTACTGACCAGTGACTGTCTAACCCTGTCTGACAATGGCTCTCCGACATTGTTCTCTCTCTCTCCCCGTATGCGTCTGTCTTCTCCACATGCGGTCTGTCCCCATCGAGTTGTTTTCTACCATCTTTATAAACGGATTTGTCTAATCAACCCTTGAATGATTTTTCCATCAACAATTTCGGATTCGCGAGAATTTTTACTGACCTCCATTGAAGAAGACGATGTTTTGTTGCTGTTTGGTTAGATTATTGCGGACTTCGTCATATCCACAAGATGGTCTGACAAGATTTCACATATTCTAAGCTGTTCGCTAAATTCTTCTAACTGAACAAACAAAAAACTGCAGATTAGATTTTAAGTAGTGACCTGTTACATATCTATCAACTTGTCTGGTTGGCTGTCTCCCTGTCTACCTGTCTGCCTGTCTGTATGTATGTATGCCGAAAAATGGCCTGTCACTCAATGACAGTTTGGAAAATGTGAAAAAAGTTTTTACGAACTGTGGTTGCAAAATATCTCTGATTCGGATTAGATAAACGTGGAGATATAGGAGAATTTAATGACGGTGGCAGAAGTTTGTTTACAATATTTTTAATCTCTCTTATGGCAGATTTTGGCCAATTCTCAAAGTTTTTGAGACGATGGATTAATAGCACGAAAGCAGACCATTTTTTATAAAACAAGATTTTTGTTGCCAAAAGTTATTTTTGCTACAAATTTGTTCAAGTTGGGGCGAGTTTCGTCCTAGTATTTTATTACTGTTATATGGCCGATAGAAGAGTAACCACGGTCTTTGATATAGCACTGAAGTAGTTCATGCTTTAGATGCAAAGTCGAAATCGAATTGAAAAGAGAAGAGTTCTTACGTCATCATAAATAGAATTTAGTGATGCTGTACTGTGTGCGTTGGTATGGTTGATATTAGTAGGCAAGTGGTGTGAGTTATATTTTTCAATCCAGACTTAAGAACGCTACGTTGGTTAGTAAAAGATGTTTCACCTATTTACAACTGGATAGAAAAACCAGTTGCTGATTTAGGTCGGGTGAGTCGCCATCGTTTTAGAAGAAAACGTTCAAAGAGAAATTTTTAACGGGTCCCCTTCGCTGACATTGATGGCATCGTATATATAGATTCCTGAACAGTTCCTGAGAAACGCAAAGCCAAGACCGCCCTGCCTGACGAAGCTGCATCAACAGACATGTCAGTTCCTACGAACAGAACAGGAATGCAGGGGCGCAAAGAAAACGTGAGCTGCGCAAGTCCAGAGCCAACTTTTTGCTTTAGTCGCAGCAGGCCACCAGTGCCCGGCCTGTAGCAGGGCCTTCAAAGCACATACTCACACACACACACCTGCGCGCGCACGTGCGTGTGCGTGTGTCTCAGCGTACGTGTGCGCAAGATTTCATAGTGGTACGATTCTGAATGTCTTGTAGAGAAGTAGCCGTCATGCTTAAAGCAATAAGAGTAGAAAAATGACGTTGAAAACAAATTTGAAATGATTCTACACAGTTAGCCATAACTTTTCTGTCTCTAATCGTTGATTAAATTTTGGTAAGGATTGGTCAGATAAGCTCCCATGTACAAATTAGGAAATGACTTCATACAAAAAAAATACAAAAAAATGTATTTCAAGCAGGGAAAATACTAAGAATTCTTGCAGTTTTATTATTATTATTATTATTATTATTATTATTATTATTATTATTATTATTATTATTATCATTACTACTACTACTACTACTACTACTACTACTACTACTACTACTACTACTACTGTTATTATTGTTATTATTATTATTATCATTATCATTATTACCGTCATCATCATCATCATCATCATCATTATTATTATTATTATTATTATTATTATTATTATTATTATTATTATTATTATTATCATTATTATCATTATTATTATCATCATCATTATCATCATCATCATCATCATCATCATCATCATCATCATCATCATCATTATTATTATTATTATTATTATTACTATTATTACTATTATCATTATTAACGTATGTGTATATAGGTATATATACATAAATATATAGGTGTATATGCGTAAACACGTATGCGTGAATGTGTGTATATTATATGCTAGTCGCACAGGGGCAGCATATAGTTTTCTAACCCCGGATTCGCTCAGAGTAGAAACGTTCAGGCGAAAATGAATTAGCGATATTATATGACCGTCCAATCAATGTTTGTGCATTGGATAACAACTGAAGTCCTAACGGGAATAACCTTTGGTATAAACAGTAATTTAATCAGGAAGTTTTGTCCTCATCTTCAATCTCATTCCTGCCATACACACACACACACACACACACACACACATACACACATATACACACACACACACACACACACATATATACATATTTATATATATATGATTTATATATCTGTGTATATATATACATATATATATATATATATATATATATATATATATATATATACATACAGATGTATCTGTATATATATATATATATATATATATATATATATATATATATATATATATATATATATATATATATATATAGAAATACACACACACACATCTGTATATATATATACATATATATATACATATATATATACAGATGTGTGTGTGTGTGTGTGTGTGTGTGTGTGTGTGTGTGTGTGTGTGTGTGTCTGCGAGTGTCCTAGTTGTCTGGTTTCTATGTATGCGTCGTGTTTCCATCCTAAGACTACCTGATCGAATATTTGTTTATGTCTATCTGCACGTATACATATTGTAGCAACAGATATAAAAAGAAAAAAAAGAAAAAGGAAAAGAAGTTTCAAGATAATCGTTACTCGCTGTTTCGTTTACTATTTTCCTCTCTTATTTTCGTGATGAAGAGCAGTAAAGTGGAAACTGGGAGAAACGATGACGTAATATCTGTTACGTGAATTCTTTAGTCTACGTTTTATATCGAGTAACTGATACACTTTTTCCAAATGTGCTCGTTTGCGCACATGCACACACACACACACACACACACACACACACACACACACACACACACACACACATATGCATGGATCTCTTTCTAAATAACACACCAGTTTTTGAGAAATTCTTGATCCTCGTGATTATCTCCCCTGTTCTAGTGGATCTGATAATTGCCATTTGATAATTATGACACAACCTCTACAAGTGGAGATTATTTTAATTAACCAAGAAATTACCTTTATAGTATTTTACATACACGTGGATGTACTTACATACATACATACATACAAACTTATAAATGCAGTAATCTGTGTTTCCTATAAACTTATATAAAAATTATCAAACATTAATTGAAACGCTATCAATAAATTTCATTAAAGTTAAACAATTATTTTTACAAGGAAGATGTATATATATGTGTGTGTGTGTGTGTGTGTGTGTGTGTGTGTGTATGTATATATATATATATATATGTATATATGTATGTATGTATGTACGTATGTATGTATATATACATACATACATTTATATATTCATATTTATATTTATATAGAAACATTTCTTAGTTTGTCACATTATATTGGACATGTGCTGCCCCAACTGCAATAGACTGTTGTATTGCTGAATCACTGGGATGTGTTCTTAGGCCAAGAAAGCCATCTTGCGCGCAATTAATACGATATGACATAAAGCTGCCCAACTGACAGCAACACTCTTGCCCAACCGATTGACGATTAAAATGTTGCAACATATCCAATGGGTACAATAATATCGTATTCAACTAGCGAGAAATTAGATATTTTCGTATTTTCTCCTGTATTAAAGCTAGCTGAGCTGTGAGAACATTTTGGCTATTTCTCACATCGAGGCTTGTTCATTAATAACTGTTTGTAAGTTTTCTCTTTTCCTCTTTTTCTTCTATCATAATAATAGTGTTTTAATTAATTCTCTTGTCTCGCGAATATGAACGTGTTAAACATTACAGCCAAATGTTGGGGAATTTTATCATTTTTTAATGTCGTACTGCTGTTCATTATTTGGGGTTCCCTACCCCCAGCCCACCTTTTTGTGGCGTTTGGTCTATTTCTTCAACTGACATGGCTTCCTACGATTGTTCAAATGTTACGACAGTCATTGGTTCGAACACTGATTCCGAGGGATCCTTTTCCTGGCTATACATCTCCAAATCATTTTCATTCTTTTGCTGTTTCTCTGTTCTACTAAACTACATCTACAGTTCTATATTTAAGAGATGAGGAATTACGCCCGTGGGCATATGGCATAGTGCTTAAGAGTGCAGACTACTAACCTCAAGACTCCGAGTTCGATTCCAATCAGAGACCTGAATAATAATAATAATAATAATAATAATAATAATAATAATAACATCGAAAAATACCTTAGGAATGAGAACCCAGGTTCGAAATTTCCCCAAGACACCTGATGAAGGCTGGAGGGTATATCAGCCGGAACGTTGTGTTAACAACAAACAGGACGAGGACAAATATCCGTCAAACGTAAATAATATAAATAATGTAAACTACGTCTTGTTAAAATCGTTTTGCTCTGGAATCGAATTCTTTGTTTTCTGCGAAAAGTGGTCATGTTTTACAGCGCCGAATTCTTTGCAATTTTACAAGAATTTAATGCCCCAATACATTCTTTTATTTCCGTCTCTTCTTTCTTCTTTCTGTTTCTTTTTCGTTAAAAATTTCATTAAGAATTCACAGACAATGGCTCTTGCTTTGTATCTTTGCTTTGATCGGGTTTTGATGTTCCTGTAAAAGAATATGTGAGGTTGTTCCTGGTTTCCAAGTTACTACTGTAGCTGTTGCGAAGAGAATTTGATTTATCCTCATGCTACCGACTTTTCATGTCGCTTTCACGATTGCGCTATTACTGCTGCTACTTCAACGTTCAATTTTCTCGTTTGGAGAGTCTTTCGTTGTCCATACAAACATCTTCTATTGATCTTAGTTCTTGCATTATTTCTGTCGTTAGGTTATTGTCATTCTTAAATATCCCATCTTCAGAATGGTCTATTCTTAAATCTTTTTGACATTTCTGCCTTAGTTATATTTTCGTTTGTCTTGTCCTGGATACGATTTTCTGATC
>NC_142940.1:61658142-61668142 GCF_046866305.1 Octopus bimaculoides
CTGATATATCTTTCATCTTTTCTATTACTTGCTTCAGTCATTAGACTACGGCCATGCTGGGGCACTGCCTTGAAGAATTTTAGTCGAACAAATTGACGCCAGTTCTTTTTTTAAGCCGGGTTCTATTGTCGAACTCCTAAGTTATGGAGTCGTAACCATACCAACACCGGTTGCCAAGTGGTGGTGAAGGACAAACGCAGTCCCGCACGCGCACGCACACACACGCACGCGCGCACACACACACATACACACACACACACACACACACACACACACACACATATATATATATATATATATATATATATATATATATATATATATATACCATGATTGACCGCTAACCACTAAAACTTTCTTTATTCTTTCTCTGTTTATTTTTGTGTTCCTTTCTGTTGAAGAACGTAGGCTCGAAACGTAAAATACTTTCCCACCTCCCGAGCGTTAAACTAATACACCTGTTTGTTGTTTACACACCTGTCTTTGTCTTTTGCTTTTTGTTTTTTGTTTTTTTTTATAGATTCCAACTATATATATGTATATATGTATATATATATATACAGCGTGTTTCTTTCAATTTCCGTCTACCAAATCCACTCACAACGCTTTGGTCGGTCCGAGGCTATAGTAGAAGACCTCTGCCCAAGGTGCCACGCAGTGGGACTGAACCTGAGACCAAGTGGTTGGAAAGAAAGCTCCTTACCCCACAGCCAAGCCTTAGAATCCACAGCTGAATGGTATCGCGATTGTTCTGCATTGATTGAGACTTTATCTTTAAATTCAGCCATTTACAATTTTCTCCGATATGAAAATAAAAACGTACCTCATCCTATAAAGATTTATTAAAGCGTTACCAATATGGTCTTATTGTAGCAGAATAATATTGTAGATAATGACTCCAATTTCATTCTATAGATAAAGCTGTTTAAAGAATTTACTAAACATTATATTGCTTCAATACATTTTTGGTAATTTTAATCTTTGCCAATTGTAAGTGATTCCTTCAAGTTAATTATTGAAACAAAAGATATTTAAATTTTTCGGTAACATTAGGAAAATTTAAGAAGAGAATTAAACCACATTGCTGATGATATTAAATGTTATGAAGTCTTCGGTGCGTGATAGTGAATAAGACTACAAATAGATTTGTGACTGGGTAGATGGACGAACGGACGTGTGGACGGACGGATGCGTGGACTGGTGTATTGCGGGATGGATAGATGGGGTGGGGGTTATATGAATGGGTGAATGAACAGATGAATAAATGGATGGAGAGACGGATAATTTAACAGGTAGACTCTTGATGAAGAGAGAGCTAAATGGGTGGTTAACTTTGTTGTTTGGTGTGTCTTGTAAATAGATTAACCGACTTCATGAATAACTTGGCTGCTTTCTGAATTCGACACAATCCATCACAATCACCAGCACCACAATATAACCGCAAAATAAAGAGAGTTGTCGTAGAGCATCCGTTGGATAATTAACCCTAAATCGAAATGAGTGTTAATTGAAAGAAAAAACAAAAGAATGAAGGAAATCACAGAAAAAAAAACAAAGAAAATGAAAATAGAAACTTAAAACATTGAAAAAGAATCACCATAAAAATTTAAAATTTAAAGGAAGTAAAAATAAAGCAGGGCATGCAAAAACAAGTAAAAAAGGAACCAAAAATATTAATAAACCAAAATAAATTGGAAAATAAAAAAAAAAAATCTGTGTGAAGACGATAGTTTTCACACAATTTCTCCGAGTTCTTCTCACACGAGTCAATTAAATACAAAATCAACATAAATATTAAACTATTTAAACTTTTCAACTATTGTAATAACAAAATAAAATTGGTTCTATGTTTAGTATTTTTATTAGTATTTTTATTAGAGGCAAGGTTAATATTTATTTTGTTGTTGGTGCTGTTGTTGTTGTTTATTGTTGTTTTGTATTGAATGTCTTCGTTTTGAGTCGTTTATTGGTTCGAATTTTTCTTTGTTTGGAATATAATTTCTTTACTTTTCATTTGCTTTATAAATATGGGAATATGAGAATATGAGAATATGAGAATATGAGAATATGTTCGTTTGTTTGTGTTATTGTTGTGTGTGTTTATATTTGAGGAATGGCGTTGTTTGGTTTCGTTCTGTACTCTGTGTGTGTGTGTGTGTGTGTGTGTGTGTGTGTGTGTGTGTGTGTGTGTGTGTGTGTGTGTGTGTGTGTGTTTTCAATCTTTGTTTTTGATACCGTTACCGTTTTGGTCATCACCGTCGTTCGATTTGTTGCCATCGTCGTCGTCATCATCATCATCATCATCATCATCATCATCGTTATCATCATCGTTATCAATTCCATGAAAATTGTCTTCGTCATCATAAATCTAATCAAGGTTCATTACCATCATAATCACCACCACCACCACCACCATCATCATCATCATCATCATCATCATCATCACCACCATCATCATCGTCGTCTTTATTCCTATTTTTATATTTCGTTTTCTTTTCTATTTCTCAATTTTCTTTAATATTTCGGCTTGAAATTCGTTTTGATTTTGTTTTTATTGGCTTCAAAAATTTCTCCCCCTCCCTCCTCCTCTTCCTCCTGCTTTTTCTTCTCTTCCTCTTCATTTTATTTTCTTTTATTTCCTTCCTCTATCACTTCTGCATCATTACCACCCTTGCTGTCATCATCACCATCATCATCATTTCATCTACCTCATTTTCCTCATCCTCATCCTCATCATGATCGTCTGCGCCATCATCATCATCATCATCATCATCATCATCATCATCATCATTATTATTATTATTATTATCATCATCATCATCATCATCATCCGCATCATCATCACAACCACAACTACTTCTTCTAGTAGTAGTAGTAGTAGTAGTAGTAGTAGTAGTAGTAGTAGTAGTAGTAGTAGTAGTAGTAGTAGTAGTTTCACCAGCGCCCATGTTGCTACGCGCATTGTTGACTCAGTGTAAGCAGCTGCGGAAATTTCATGTTTGTCTTTTAAATATTCGTATTTCTAAATATTTTCTTCTGTGCCCACCGCTTGCAACAATGTCCGTGCGTTCCTGTCTCTGTCTACCACTACATACACACATACAAACATACATACCTACATACACACACATACATGCATATATACATACATACATACATACATACATATATATACATATATATACACACACACTCGCGCAAACATACACACACACACACACACATATACATATATATGTACGCATGTGTTTATGCAAGCCACTGCATCAGCAGGAGTTTGTGTATACATGCAGGGACGTGTGTATAAGAGAGAAAGAGAGAGAGAGAGAAAGAAAGAAGGAAAGAAAAAAGAAAGAAAACGAGAGAGGGGTGTGTGATTGTGGTCATTGACTGTGTTGTAAGATAACAGTCCTTGTTAAAATAACATTTCACACCGAATGTATAAAAGAAATGTTCCTAATCAAATGTATACAGGTGTGTACGCATGCATGTGTGTGCGTGTGTGTGTATCAAATAGTGTATATACGTGTGTGAGTGGCATATTTGTGTTGGGGTGTTGTTCATGTGCGTATGCAGGCATGCATGTATACATATATATGTGTGTATTTGTGTGTGAGTGCGTGTGTGTGTATGTGTACGAATGTATGTGATTACGCATATATATAAGAATGGATGTATATGTGAATATGCCTGTATATATGTGTATATATATATATATATATATATATATATATATATATATAGAGAGAGAGAGAGAGAGAGAGAGAGAGAGAGATACATACACATATATGTATATATATGGATATATATATGCATGTATGTATATCCATATGTATGTATTATATTATATATATATATATATATTATATAATAATATAAATAATATATAAATATATGGATATATCTATACATATATGTACATAATATTTATGAATGGATATATGCATATATCTATATATTATTTATATTATTATATGATCGAACGCCACGCTTCCTTTTCCCAGTAAGTATATATATATATATATATATATATATATATACATGCGCACACAAACTCAATGTCTGCATAAGTGTGTAAATATATGTATATATGTGTATGTGTTTGCCTACGTGGCTCTTGTGAATGTGTATATTATTTTGTTTGTGAATGTTTTTGTTTTTTGCATTCCAGATTCTTTCAACGGTGTTTATTTGCTCTACGGGAATTATGTATCGACGGCGAGGGCGTAATGAAGCATAACCCTGCCATATTTCAAACACATACGCTTACAATAGGCTTTCACAGAGACAAATATATGTTTGGTACACGTTGGCGGTCGGTCGCCGGTTGTTATGATAACTAAAAAGTGTAAGCGTTCTAAACATCGGCATCTGTTCCAGAGATATTAAGTTTTTTCCTGATTAACTGTCTCTTTAGATGAAGCCCGGTCGCCGTTAGCCCGACATATAAGTATATACACGCGCGCATGCGTGTATGTGTATGTATATATATGTATGTATACCTGCATGTATGTATATGTATCTGTATATCTGTATATACATTTCGCTTAGGCATAGCAATACTAATAACTTGGTGTAAGATCTCAATATATACATACGTTTCTGAGAAAAGTGTTTGTGAGGGAATAAGTAATTATGTAATAAACTTCATATGTGTGTGTGTGTTTGTGTGTTTGTATATATATATATATATATATATATATATATATATAATCCAAAAGAGTTAGGGGTTGAGGATCCAACCCGCTAAGGGATAATATCCATTCAATATACTGCTGGGAGGGTACCCAATTATTGTTACACTAGTGTTATACCAAGTGCAGTCCTATAAATTTGAAATCTTAATTGTTGATATGACATGGTATGTCATAAGTGTCAGTATATTGTGTTTTTTGTCAATTTAGTTATAAAATAAACAGATTAATCAATGGCTTTCCACAAAGCCACTGCAAAACCTTTTAATGCATCACACTAATATTTCTGTTGTATTCCCAACCTTCAACTTTAATCCGGCATTTTAACGTTTCCATCATCTCCACTGCTATCAACTTTAATCCGGCATTGTACTATTTCTATAATCTCAATTTCCATGCGTTTTAATCCGGCTCTTTATAGTTTCTATGATCTTCACTACCTCCCCGTTTAATCCACCATTCTATTCTTCTTACTATATTCCTTATAAGCCCTTTATTTCGAAACTCTGCCGTTTCTATCAGCTCTGCTAACTCCCATTCTAATTCTATTTCACTTATATTGGCTACTGTTCCTTTTAATCCGGCACCTTGCTGTTTTATCATCGATCCTTCCATTCTTTACATCTATATGCAATAAAAATGTTTTAACAAAAATTCTATATTATTTACCAATATCGTTTCATTAGTATTTCAAAAGGAATACAAAACAGAAAAAAAACATCGTCCTTTATTTAAAATGGTAGAACCAATTATTTCGTACCAGCTTTTTTTATATGATCTTAGTAAATCGAGAAAAGAGAATGATCCGCGCTTGTGCGTGTGTGTGTGTAATATATACATACATACATTACATAAAGCACAGAACATCTCTTTTATACATACATACATACATACATATATATATATATATATATATATATATATATATATATATATATATATATATATATATATATATATATACATATATATATATATATTTGGGCATACTTTTTATACATATATATATAACCGAATATGTAGGTATATGTGTGTGCATATATGTATGTATATGTATACATATACACACACTACACGCACACATAGATATATATATACATATGTATATTATATATATGTATATATATATATATATATATATATATATATATATATATATATATATGTATATATATATGTGTGTGTGTGTGTGTGTGTGTGTGTGTGTATACATATATATATATATATATATATATATATATATATGTATGTATGTATGTATGTATGTATGTATGTATGTATGTATACACAGGCGCAGGAGTGGTTGTGTAGTAAGTAGCTTGCTTACTAACCGTATGGTTCCGGGTTCAGTCCCACTGCGTGGCACCTTGGGTAAGTATTTTCTACTATAGACTCGGGCCGATCAAAGCCTTGTTAGGGGATTTGGTAGACGGAAACTGAAGGAAGCCCGTCGTATATATATGTATATATATATATATATATATATATATATATATATATATATATATATATGTATATGTATATATATATATATATATATATACGTTTGTGTCTCTGTGTTTGTCCCCCCACCATCGATTGACAACCGATGTTGGTGTGTCTACGTCCCCGTAACCTAGCGGTTCGGTAAAAAGGTCCGATAGAATAAGTACTATGCTTACAAAGAATAAGTTCTGGGGCTGATTTGCTCGACTAAAGGCGGTGCTCCAACATGGCCGCAGTCAAATGACTGAAACAAATATAAGAAAAAATACACACACACACACACACACACACACACACACACATACACGCACGTATATGCATATGTATATATGAATCAACAGAATCAATAGAGTCTTAGAGTAAGGCTTCTTATATAAAAAAAAAATATCCCTCAAATTTGTCATGATAAATTGTAGATACAACTAATATTCAGCGTAAAACACACCCAAGAGCTAATATTCTATAGTAGCCTACTTCAGATATTGTTCGTTATTGTGCTGTCGTTTGAGTTGGTCGTATCGCCATTCCACGCTTTATCGTTCGGCAAACTTGGGTGAGAGTAAAAATCCCTAAGCAGGTTTTTCGTTACAAATATGATGCCAACAGCGAATGACTTCCTTTCCTAGTCGCGCACGCGAGAGAGAGAGAGAGAGAGAGAGAGAGAGAGAGGGAGGGGGAGAGAGAGAGAGAGAGAGAGAAAGAAAGAGAGGGAGAGAGAGAGAAAGAAAGAGAGAGAAAGAGAGAGAAAGAGAGAGAGAGAAACCTCGGGAAATCTTGCCGCAGTTGTGCGGACGTTGAATGGCTGTAGTTGCCTTGGTTTTCTCTTTCTTTTTGTCTTTCGTCATTCTCCTCTTCATCGCTCCTTGTGAATACAACCGCGAAGGCACGTGTGCGCGCATGCGTGGGCATATGCAAAGGAACATTCAAATATATCTATACAAAAGTATATGTAATATTACATATTCATATATAAACACGTATATATATATATGTAAATATATGCATATATATATATATTCATATATACATACATACACACACACACACGTATATATATATTTATGTATGTACATGTATATATAAATATATATATATGTGTGTGTGTGTGCGTGTGTGTGTGTGTATCTGTGCGTGTTTTTTTATTATACATACATATGAGTGTGCGAATGTGTGAATTTGTGTGTATGTGTGTGTGTGCGTTACCGCATTACCAATAAGATGTATGGCTATATACCCATAAGTGAATTTGTTATTTTTCAATATCATAATGTTTTTTACAAGAACAGTTTTACATACATAAGTGTACAAACACACACACACACACACACACTTATACATACAAATATATACATGCATACATGTGTGCTTGCATTTATGTATGCATGTATATATGTGTGTACATATATATTATATACATAGATAGATAGACAGAGAGACAGAGAGACAAACAGAAAGACAGACAGACAGACAGACAGACAGACAGACAGACAGACAGACATATAGATAGATAGATAGATAGATAGATAGATAGATAGATAGATAGATATTGAAAGATAGATATTTTGCTTATCCCAAATCTCGTGAGAAGCTTTTTAGTCTGAAGTGCGCAACCATTGAGAAACATGGAGGTGTAAGATACAATGAATTTCCTGATTTGAAATATATTTCATATTTATTCTATTGATGAACTGACCTGGTGTAGCCACATCCTACTGGTTGCAAACGAACAAGAGATCTTCTGAATCTCGCCTTTCTGTATGTGTTCTTAGCCATAAGACGTAAACATCTATATCTATGTCTATCGTTAATCGCTGGTAGGGACTCCGTTTTCTGTTTAGCAACCATAATATACTCCCTGATAAGTTAAAGGTTTATAAGTCAACCTTGTCTTTTATTACTGCTTTGTGTTAACTGCGCGATTCATTCAGTTTCAAGTTACCTCTACAAATATTCTGTAGAGTTTAGAACCAATACTGAAAGTTACGCCGTTTCGTATACGAATACCTCTATGTAAACAATGCGATTGAAGACCGAAAAACAGGTCGTGGTTAAATATGCATATTTCAGGGGCTCCTCCTTCGACACCACATCCAACCTATTAACCATCAACGAATACATTGCTTATTTACTTATTTTTTCTATCTTCGATCGTCATCTCAACCACAAAATACTAACACAACCTCAGTACTGATGGCACAAAAAACATATTAGGATCATACGAATAAGTTCACGTAGCATACACAGACAGAAGCAAATGTAACGTTGCATCATTATATAAATTCGTATGGAATCTAAAGGACTGTATGAAATCACAACAATAGTCTAAGAACGTCACCACAAACGCCTAAACTTCACACACCAACACTATGTATTCATTCAAACAATTCTATACGAAAATAATCCTTCTATAAGACTACAATAATGCAACAACAACAACACACACACAGCTTAAATATTCATATATATATCCTAATGTAAACGCTGACATAAACACCAGTATAATGTGGTAAATCATATACTACCGCTCACGACGTATGCATTATTTTGACTATAGAACAAATTCGCCATACGTACGGGGTAGCATACAAATACGCTAATGCAATGGAACTGTCATCCTATAAGCCACGCTTTGGCTTGACTGTGCTAGAATGAAGGAAACCTTTGTGCGTTTTATAATTACTGCTTTGTATCTTGTACTTTGTAAAGCTTGTTCAATGTAATATGAATACAAATTGAATGTATACGACAACTTTCTACATAGAATATTTTGTGAACTTACATATTTATATCAACAATGGATAACAAGTGGACTCAACATCAAAATGCCTGTCCTTTTCCCATCCTACACGCTACTTAGACTCGCTTTTTATATTAAACTGTATGCCCCTCCCAAAGATATAAATCTACAATAAAGAAGTAATACCGTAACCATTTAAAGATCGCACTGTAATAATCTATTATAGTACAAAATCAAGAATTTATAGTAATTTATTATATAGCTGCAGGTGTGGCTGTGTGATAAGAATCTTGCTTCACAGCTATATGGCTCCGGGATCAGTGCGCCTACACGCTTTTGCTCACGCAGCCGGGCCCGCGCCGCTTCGCCTCGCGCTTCCTGCCCGACGACGACAACGACGACGTGCTCTCCCTCGCGACCGTGTCCCCGCACGCTGCCCGCCGCCACACGCTTTGGTAACTCGCTGGCTGACGCTGTTGCTGCTCCCCCGACCGGTTTGCTTCCGGGAACGTCTCTTGCGCTTTCCGCGCACGCCTGAGAGCCACCCTAATCCCCGAGTGACACACCCTGTCGAAAAACCTTACTCTACAAATCTTATCTGTCCGTTCGTTTAAAGCAGTAAGATGTGATTTAATATCGATTTAGCTAATTCACCGTCATTTAGCCAACGTTTCATAGCCTCTTTTGCTTCTTTCCTTTATCCTTTTGTTATTCCTTCCATCACCTGTAAACTCCATACACAGATGTTGTTGTTTCTCCTTCGTTTTCTTTTTTTCTTTTTCAGTTGTTTTTGTTATTTTTGACGCTTTTTTTTCACATTTTTTTGTTCATATTCCCATCTCAAGAAGTTGCTATCCATTTAGTTACTCTACTTAATTTCAATTATCATGTCAATAAAACCAACATCAGCACCACCAGCAACAGCAGCAGCACCACCACCACCAGCACTAGTAGTAGTAGTAGTAGTAGTAGTAGTAGTAGTAGTAGTAGTAGTAGTAGTAGTAGTAGTCGTCATTTTTTAATGTTAACTCTTTCCTTGTCGTTCTAAACTTTTTAATCTCTCCTTCTCCCCTCCCTCTCTCTT
>NC_142940.1:61675642-61678142 GCF_046866305.1 Octopus bimaculoides
AACGACCCTCACCACCAATACCACCTCCAACACCACCGCCACCGCTACCTCCACGACTACTACCACGTTATCGCATCTATCACTAACACCACCACCACCTTAACCAACACCACCTCTTCTACCATCACAGCCTCCACCACCACCACCAACACTACTACCGCAACCGCATCCACATCCGTCACTAACCATACCACCACCATCCCCCCACTGTACTCCCATCACTACCACACCACCAATAGCGCCACCAACACAACCACCACAGACAGCATCGCCGCCCCTACCACGACCTTCCACATCGATCATATGTCTATTAATTCTTATTTACTGTCAAACAGTAAAAAGGAGGGAAAAATACAATAGAAACCAGATGACAGCCATAATTGATCATATTAATTGAACAGACACCCCCTCCTCCACCCCCATCTGTCCAGTCTTTCCTCCTCCCCCTTCTCCTACTTCTCTTATACATGCACCCACCCTCTCTCTCTCTATCTCTCTCTCTATCTCTCTCTCTCTCTCTCTCTTTTCCTCGTCCTTGTTGTCCTTTATTTGGTGGCATTGTTGTTGTTGTTTTCGTTGTTGTTGTTGTTGTTTAGCCCCAGGTCAGCCCTGATTGAAGAGACTTGTCATCGTATGTTTCCCCAGTCCTGACCAGAATATCATTTGAAGGGTATCCAATATCTCCTCTTCACCTTCTCCTTCTCGAAGACAGCAGAAATTCATCTGAGATTTTTCTAACAGATTAAGCGACTCCACACAAGATTCCGTTGTCGGTTCTTTGCGTTGCTGTTAGACTTTAGATTCTTACCGTTGATCTCACTATTTTTCAAGTTCCGTCCCTGGGGTACTTCCTTGTCGTTATGTAGAGATTTATATGCTGCTATGATAGAGTAGGGCCGTGCTGGACTGATGCAACCATACCAGAAGTGTTTATTAGTAGCAGCCAGACCAAAGGTATTTCACTCTCAGGACCTCAACGATGGAACAGGTGGACGAAAGTATCATACTCAATAGTTGTGAAGGCGGATGAAGATTGCGGAAGATTACACAATTCCAGCGGGGAGGGTTTTTTTTTTTTTTTCTTTTCTGTGTAATTTTGTTGCTGCTTTTGTTAAGGTCGGTTGTTCTCAGGATCAAAGATATTCATGCCTTGTCCATCCCATCGTATTTTAGTTTATAGAACATCGAAGACTAAATAACACAGCGTCTGTTTGCTTTTAGAAACAGGATGTCGTAGTGTAGAATGGAACGAATTGGCAGAATCGTTAGAGTCGTCAAAACTACCGTATAGCATGTGATCCGTCAGGAGTTCAAATACTTTCCGAAGTCAACTTTGCATTTTATCTTTCTAGAATCAATAAAATATAGCCCCAGTCCAGGTCCCAGACTGGTAACATTAATGCAGTTAATGTTTTTCTACCTGAACATCTATAGGACTGATGTCTGTAGGAATCGTTTGACTGTGGCGACAATTCCAGTGGGTTGCATGTTGCAATGTGCTTATGTTGTCTGGCTATTAATACAGGTTTCGAATAACAAAGGAAAATGCGATGTGTATATTAAGTGGAATTGAGCGTCTGTGCGAGTCAGTTAATGTAAAGGGTTCTCATAAGACACATTGCTTTTCTCTTCTATGTAGATATGTGTGTATATAAGAGGCCAACACTCCGAGATGAGTTGTGGCTAAAACAGGCACGGGCCACCTTCTACGAGAAGAGGGCCGCATGTGAGTTGAATCATCATCAGCTGGACAGCACTACTAAAAATTTCAAGATAATGCTTTGCTTAGGCGTGCCGTTCAGAAGGTCCTCGGGCCGAGAGCTTTCCAATGGAATAGAACAGACCAGAGGTGAGCAAATTGCAAGTTCTAGATTAGAAATAAAGTCAGTGGGTTGCAATTTTTGGCAATATTTAAGTGTATCTGGTCTACAGAATCGTTTGAGCGCCGACCGAAGATCTGGGGCATCCATCAAACACCTCGCCTAAAATGTTGCTGGCCTTGTGCCTTTATTAGAAAACAATAATTAATATATCACTGATTTTTAGGTCCAGTAAGTTTCAGGGTTTTGCATCACGAAGTGAAGGGTCGGCACAATACTGTTTGTGGTTGGTGAATGTGTCTTTGTATGTTTGAAACAGACTTGGCTTTTATGTATCATCTGGAGTCTGCTTTGAAGTGTCTCTTCATGAAGTCAGCGCAAGTCTAGCGTAAAGTGATGGTGAGGTTCAGTTTTGATTAAGTCTGTTTACGGAGGGTCGGAAGTGATTGAAAAGGACCGTGATTAATTCGCTGATTTATGTAATGAAGACGTAACAGTTTCGATTATTTAAATGATTTGAGGTATTTATCCCAGCTCCTTATATTCTTAGTCAAACTTACGCCAAGCACAATCGCCAATCACAAGATAAAATAAAGAACTTGCTAAATATTGAGCACGATATAATAGACGGTTCCCCCCATGCCCAAATTTCTGGCCTTGTGACAATTTTACAAATTATT
>NC_142940.1:61683142-61685642 GCF_046866305.1 Octopus bimaculoides
TACATTAATCTGCATGTATGGATTAAAGAACATTTCTTTTTTATTTGACATAATTGATTTCATAATGATCGTTTCTCACAAGCAGCACCCAGAGAACATGGATAAGAGAAGGAACGCGATAGTAGTAGGGTGTGTGTCCTGGCCTTGTTATGGCATTGCGGGTGTTATTAGGAGAGGCTTTCCGTTTAATAGATCCAAACACAGAGAACTGAAGAAGTGCAGCAAGGCAGGAACTCGCTGCTTCACAATGATTTCTCCATGCTAGCGAGTTTCTTTAGGAATTGCCTGTAGTCTATGATCTTTATTTGTCATCAGACAAAGATACTGGCTTTGGGTTTTGGCTCAGGCAGCTTAAGGAAGACATCTTTGAGGTTGCAGAATTATGATCTCTGTCTTGAAGGCTGCAGACTCATGAACCCTGTAAGTTTAGTTCATACATACTGGAAGAACTTTTATGAAAGGCAGAACAACAGAAGCGAACTAACGCGGAATTTTTTGTTCTTTTATCTCAACTCAAGGATCTCATTTGACCCTATCGTCATAGGTGCATGCTAATATGTGACAACAAATAGGCATATAAACCTGAAAATGCTAGAGAAAGAAAACAAATACCTTCCATCTTGTGAACCCATTCAATTAGTAATGTAGCGAAGATTTGTAAGGCATTCCCCAAATTTTCCAATTGATTTTCCTGGAATTAACATTGCGATACGAAGCGAGAGAAAACCTACAGACTTGGTGTTGTTTGTGAATTACTAACGTAAATCAGATCTCCCAGATTTTGGACATTAAATGTTCAACTGTAATGTATTGCAGCTACTATTTGTCAACAGGTGAGAGTAAGAGCTATAGATTGAAATTAGAATATATAACCAAATGGATTCCCTCTCTAGGAATAAACGATGGAAATCCATCGGAAAGTTGGTCACTATGATTGTATGCAAAGTTAATCGCTAATTCACAAACCACCAGCTGCGATTTAATGATAGACAATCCAAAATCTACGGTAACTGTCGATGAGAGATACTTACAGATGAAATAATTGGCCTTAAACACGAACTACCAGCAGTAAATCAAAAACCTTGATATCATAGGAAATTACACGGCTGTAGGATTATCAACCGTAACTTTGCATTAAAGCTATAAAGTCTGAATGGTAGTATGAAAGATCATACTGGCAATAATTCAAACGTTCCTTATCTGAATTATCTGCTGTCTTTCTTTGTCGAGGTTGAGTGAGACCCAGAATGTAAATATGTAGCACAATAGTGATTCACTAATGTTAAATGTGATACAGAGTAAGTCCGGGGCAAACGTGTCCCCTAAAATAAGAAACATCAACAGTGAGTGAAAGTCTTTTGACAGGCGTTGCAGAACTAGCGAACGTAAAGCTGACAGTCTTGTAACAGTATAGAGAGTTACAGAAACTCTGTTAACTTGTCCTAAAAGAATGGATGCTCAGCTTGATGTGGCGTCCAATCCAGAAGAATATTCCAAGTTCCATCTTAGGTTCTGCATAATATAAGAAATTTAATGTGAAACCTGTATGGTCTGGCTAAGTCAAAATGGTTTTTTGTATTCCTCCTTTCTACTTGGAGAGTTTAAATTTAATTATATAAATATGGCCTTCTGTTCAAATTTAATTTCAATAAATTTCTAAATTTCTATGTCTTTGTGCAGCTGAAGATTGCTCTACATTTTATATTTGATGTAATGTTTACATTGTTCAATTAAATGGAGTCGCATGAAACGATCGTATTGCATTACCTCTGGATATCCTTGTTAGTTATATATATATATACATTGATATATGCATGTCTATATGTACTTATATATACATACACGTATATATGTCAATGCTCAGTTTTATTTCAAGATTTCTTGTCAAAAGAGAAAGAGCCGGTTTCTAACCTAGATCCAAGGCTCCTTCATTGGAATTTCAACATCATGTATATGTGCAGATTTGTATGTTTTGCTTTATGTATGTAGTCTCATGCATATAATTGCATATCTAGACATGCTCATAAATATTTAAATGAAAGACTTCTGGAGAGTTTTACAGATTTTTACAGTTCCAGTGATGGATTGGATCTGTAACCTTCGAATTAGCTTTCCTCTTTCTGGTTTTGAGAAGCCTAATTTCTCAAGATTGGTATTTAGCCAGTGTGTTACATATCCCAAGGCCCCAATAATTACAGGTATAAAGCTGAATTTGTAATCTGGATAGAGCAACTGCTGATTTCTCAATAGTTCAGCATAGGTGTATGTATGTATGTCTATGCGTAGACACACTCTCACAACTATATGCCTTTATATGAATCTATATGTACTTTTCTGCGTATGTAGATATCGGCGTAATGTACTTAGCCATCTATGCGTTGGTATGTTCGTACCTACGCATGCGCGCTAAAATGCCTTTTGTTTTTGTTGAACACATTTCTTCTAGCTTTTTGTTTTGTTACAATCTTTCTCCTTTCATTTTTTTTCTCTGGCTAACTCC
>NC_142940.1:61690642-61700642 GCF_046866305.1 Octopus bimaculoides
CCCATTTCGGAGGCTTGCATTGTTTTTTGTTTGTTTTTTTTAAAACCTCTGCGAGAGATTTTATTGCTACATTGACTGAAAGACTCCAAAAAGAGCCAGTTCTGTTTTATATGCATTCTAAACAAACCCTCAACGACCACAGGAACAAACGCAAGAACAGGTAAATCAACGGGCAAATGAACAAGCAAATTCATAGCAACAAGAACAATAACAAGGGAACTACAATAACCACAACAAAAGCAAAATATTAACAAAAGACATCAATTAGAGAAACAACCAAACCCGCCAGAAGAAGCAGAAACCTTCTTAAGTATATTGTTATCAGACATTCCAAATGGTAGCACTTTATATTATTCACAAACCTAAAGTATCTACAACTAAAATGCTTCCAGCCATCTTTTCCCTTCAGTATTTTCGAGAGGGACGTGAGGATGGAGTTCTTAAACACATCCTCCATACGATCCTATCGGAAGCAACCGTCATTGCGTTTTTTGGCTGGAATCCAAACTGTCACCAAGACTACATATGCACCCTTACGATTACATGGTGCTAGGATGTTATTTTAAGGAAGGTTTGCTCTCTATTTTTAGCAGAGCAAACGAATACGTGATGGCTCGTGACTCTGTTTTGTTCTTGTTCCTGGTATCTTATTTTTCTCTTATTTCACGTTTAGCTTTTTGTTTAATTAAAAACCTTGACTGCATTGTGGTTACTATTGAAACAAAGATAAGCAAAATATATAAAGAAAAAAGTAAATTGCTCTCAAGTGGTCTTTGTTTGATTCTCTCTCTCTTTCTCTCTGTCGCTCTCCCTCTCTTTCTCTCTACTTCTCTTTCTCTTCGATGAAACTATAATCTAAGTGTGTTGAGTAAACCAAGATGCAACAAGCTTCTGTCAATGTTCCTTGGCTGGAGAACTAGAACATTGCAAACATAGGACACATCTGCTATTGGTTGTTCCAAATTTGTCATCCATCCGGACATACATACAGCAAGTGAGGAAGAGAGAAAGAGAGAGAAGAGCACAGGGGGAGACCGTGAGAGAGAGAGAGAGAGAGAGAGAGAGAAAGAGAGAGAGAGAGAAAGAGAGAGAGAGAGAGAGAGAGAAAGAGAGAGAGAGAGAGAGAGAAAGAGAGAGAGAGAGAGAGAGAGAGAGAGAAAGAGAGAGAGAGAGAGAGAGAGAGAGGTACAGAAGGAGAGTGAAAAATACAGGGAAAGAGAGAGAGCTGATTGTGTAAGGATGGCCTGGTGATGGTGGTGTTGTCGAGATTTCCATAGGTAAATATTACACACACACATACACACACATATAGATAAATACCTAAACATTATATATATGTGTATATATATATAGATATATACACATAGATATATATACACACACATATATATATGCATATATATATATATACACACACATACATATATATATATATATATATATATATATATATATATATATATATATATATATATATATATATATATATATAACATTTAGAGAGGGAGATACAAACACACACACATAAAAACAAGGGTATAAATGGCGTACTCTGTGATCCTGGTTGCTTAATCAAAACTTACTATACTGGCCTCATTATATAGCATTTATATATAATACACCTACATTTATACACATACACACACACATAAATAAATATATCATATATATATATATATACATAGACATATAGAAATATGTATATATATATATATATATATATATATATATATATATATATATATACATGTGTGTGTGGGGGGGGGTGTATAGTCATGTATACCCACACATACGTATGTCTCTCTCTATGTTTATCTGTTAGGGTGGGTGTGCCTCATAATGATCGCGTAGGTAAGACTGTAAATGCGTGTGATTCTATAAACAGCAACGATGATACTATACAGATATATTCATATTGTCGCGTGCGCACGCATGTGTGTGTGGTATATATGTGTGTCTATACATATTCATGTATATATATATATATATATATATATATATATATATATATGAGTATGTGTATGTGCGTATTCCAATGTGTTTCTTTGTATATAAATGTACTGATGTATATATGTGTCTTATGTAAACATATTCACATATATATATATATTAGAAAATATATATATAAATACATGTATGTATTATGTGTGTATATATATCTACATACATACATTCATATATATATATATATATATATATATATATATATATATATGCCTGCCTGCATGTATACATACATACATGCATACATACATACATACATACATACATACATACATACATACATACATACATACATACATGCGTGCACAAATACGCAGAGTTGCCAACTTGTACACAAAGTGCTATAGGTGATAAGTAGAATATATAGAGAAACGAGAGTGGAAAAGGCAGCTGTCATTGGTCAATAAAAATATCGACGGAATCGGTTTAATTACGAAGTGTCCTGTTCAAACTTGTCTTCGATATATTGGCGGTGTCTGGGCACACTTCGACTCGCTCACACGCGCACATCTACACAAACACACACACACACACACATACACATACACGCACACACACACACACACGTACACAAGTATACAAATATAAGTATCTAAACGTTTATGCATGTGTGTGTGCTTGAATATGTATGTGTGTGTGTGCGTGTGTGTGTGTGTGAGAGAGAGAGAGAGAGAGAGAGAGAGAGACTGTGTGTACATAAATCTGTCTGTGTATATGTGCGTCTACGGTAATGTATATAATTTTATATGTGTGTTATATTTCAATGTATACGTATATTTGAGTGTATAAGTAATCTAAGGTGTATATTTTTGTATATGGAATCAAATCCGCGCGCGTGTGTGTGTGTGTGTGTGTGTGTGTGTGTGTGTGTGTGTGTTCAATGCAGGCTCGAATGTGCTTGCTTGCACATTTAATCATATATGTGTACACCTTTACAAGCTGCCGTACATATATATATATATATATATATATATATATATATCCATACCCATCGAGCGTGTATTTGTACGCATGCGCTTCGATGTCCGCACGCATGTGTATGAACGTACGTGTGTATGTGTATGCGTATACGTATGCAGTGTATGTGTAATGATGCTTCTTCTGTTTCTGGACATAATTGATATTTAATTAACTCTTGATGCGTAACGAAAATATGAGAGCAGAGCCTGACAAATGAGGCTCAGCTGAGTTACAGGAATAAAACAATCAAGCCACAAGTCAATCAATTCAATTACCTCGATTCGATTTTTATCTTTCTTTCTTTCTTTCTTCCGTCCCTTCTCTCCCCCGCTCCTCATCCCTCGTTTTTCGCTTTTGTCAATAATCTCTACCTGAATCTTACTACATTAGCTGACTCTACATGAAATGTTAGCAGTTCTGATTAGGTGTTCTTTTGCAATTTCGCATCCTGCTTCTTCCGTCCTTCCATCACGTGTAATTTCTTAAAATTCCACCAGTCGATGCAACACAAAGCAATTCCCCCCATTTGCTACCGCCACTCTGATTCACACTCGATAGAGCTCACTAAATAAACAATCTAATGTTCGCTTATGTCTTTTTCTTTTTTAATGGCGAGGATATTATACAATCTCCTTTGATGTATGTGGCCTTTAAAAACGAAATCATCAATTGATTGCTGTTATATCATAATATCTCAACGTAGCCCCTAAAAACGAAGGTTCAGAATTGTTTATTCAACTTGTGAGCAGAGAAATACGTATTGACAATACACGTATGAGACCAATTCAGCGACCGTTTCTTGTGGTTCTGTAGCAAATACGTCAATAAATTCGTCTGGGTATGACGTAAACGTGGGATTGCATTTCCATGAGAATATAGAATCTAAGAATATTCTAAGTGAATCTGGTGTCGAAGCTGATTTATGGCAGCTAGGTTAATTGCATTGATAAGTATCCTGCCACAAAAACATTGCAAAATCCCAAGAATGAATTTCAACAAAAAGTTCACCTGATTCTGTAGAACAATAAGGCATTCCTCTATAATGCCATTTTGCATTTATTCATATTACAGCGAGTTTTATCCTTTCATAAAACATTAACATGATATAAAGACATTTTCAGAAAAGGTCTTTTATAAAAGATACAAAATGAAATATTGATCTGAGCCAACAGTTTTGCAATATTTTCGTAATTTAATTGCTTTGTTCGTCAAGTTACAACAAAAAACAGCCAAGCATTCAAAGTATGGAAGCCATTGTGTTGCAACACCTGAAGCCGACTTTCTGCCAGTTCTTTGATCCCACGCTGATACGAGTTCTTGTCCTTTGAGGTGA
The DNA here is from genome assembly GCF_046866305.1 of Octopus bimaculoides. Lineage (NCBI taxonomy): Eukaryota > Metazoa > Mollusca > Cephalopoda > Octopoda > Octopodidae > Octopus > Octopus bimaculoides. The sequence continues at coordinate 61,694,940 of NC_142940.1, forward strand.
CGAACTCCGTCACTGAAGCGTCCACCTCTTGATTGATGAAATTTCTGGGCAGTGAGAGGAATAGATAAAGAATGACCCTGTTCTACCAGCGCGGAGCATGATTATATTCTGCCTTCTGAATTGATTGCAATTATACAAACATTCCCAAGTCCCCTTCAATCAACAAAGGGATCTCACCGTAGTGGCACATTTTGCTAGAAATATGAACCAAATCTTCCTCAAAATACTCCCTGTCGTTTTCTAATTTAAAAATGGATGCATTGATAGCATTGTGCAAGTCATGACATACCTGAAAAAGTTGAGATGGGCGTGATTGGAATGTTTGGAATTGAGTTGAGAACAAAAAATAATAATTAAATCTAATGCTCATTTACTCAGTTAATCATTTTAAAGGACCAATAATGTTTAACTAGAATGTTTTTATAAGAGTACAATTCAAAAGATCGTGTCTATAAATTGGCTAAAAACACATCCCTCCTGAACGGATAATACTTTACGAATGGCGATTCTTTACTGCGATAGATTTTATTCAGTGCCATATTATATCTGTCAACTCGCTGCCAGAACCAAATTAGGATTTTGTAGATTACTGTGCTACATGTATCCTGAGGCTTTTAATGATATAATGATATTCTTAATAACTTTTCACTTGATTTTCAGAGATCTCTCAGCTGACAGATGACCATGACTGCAACCTCTAAAACTCATGCCTGAATCTAGAACTGCATTTGGTAAGTATTTGATACAAATTCCCCACCTTATAGATATATATATATATATATATATATATATATATATATATATATATATATATATATATATATATATACATGTATACATATATTAATGTATGTGTGTGTGTGTGTGTGTGTGTGTGTGTGTGTGTGTGTGTGTGTGTGTGTGTGTGTGTGTGTGTGTGTGAACATTGTTTAGCAATATCTATGAACATCGGACTCCTTTTAAGTTGATTTGGCTTTTATGCTTGATATTAGGTTCTTCATAGAATAGAGTTAACTATACATCTTAAATCTACATTTCAAGAACCAACCAGAGGCAATCAAAGCTATCACATTAAAACCGTGAATACAATTGCATTGATTTCACTGATTATTTTAACCAGGTCCCTGTTTCAGTTTTGCCGAGAATCTTCCTTAGTGATAACAATATGTGAAGGTTATTTTCCGACATCTCGCGTCTCTAACACTGATTCTATTGTCAGTCGACAATAGGAGGTTCTCGCATACGTTGCGTCCCTAACGTCCTTGAAAAACAGGATGAATGTCACCGAAACCATTTGCTTCCTTTTCCTGGCAATGTAACAGCCGTTGGTTGCCTAATCGACAAGAAAATCAAACCTATATGATAACAATATTTTATCGAATAAATAGACACAGTTTTTGTGTCGTACTGTTCGTACTGTAGATTCAAGTAAGTATATAGCGTAGCAAAACTATTTTTTATTGTTTTAAATCGATATTTGTAATGCTTTATTTCTTTCTTCACTCTTCGCCATCTTCAATATGTTATTCAGTTTTATAGCGACGAGTATTTTATTTATAAATCATACAAGGAAAATGTGTTTAAGCGCCTTCTTTGCTTTCTTCTTCTTCCTTTTTTTATATTTTCCTTTTACAACGATTGCGTGATATGTTTTAGGTAGTATTATATCAAGTATGTACATACATACATACATACATACATACATACATACATTCTTATCAACCTCGTTTTCTTTAGTCTTCTGTTCGTTATATTTTTCCCTTATACAATATATGCAATATTTCTAAACTGCTTTTCTATTTATCAAAGACGTTTCTGTCACATATTAGCAATTTCCTTATCGTTAAGTGTGTCTAATATTTTAAATATACCTAGATTCTTCTTTCATTTCCTAACTGTGTCTTATTTTTTCTTCTTCGTTTTTCCTTTCATTTTTTTTTTTTTTTTTCCAGAACCACATTCCTTCAAACATGATGAGAGAAGAAACCAACAGACGCCAGAGCAGTTATTACTTTCCGTTTATTTTTTTAACAAATTATCCTCAAGGATGGGCGCTATAATTATTTTAGTAAAACAAATGGGTTTTAAAGTATAGACAGACGTCTAAAGTATTAATTTTTCGTATCTCGACCCTCAACTCTACATTCTGGTACTTTCATGCCCTTTGGGGCTTATTCTCTGTGGTTTAGGTCTAAATCTTTCTCGCATCACAACCATTCGTCCTTTTAAGATTTATTTTGGTTTCAGTAGAGCTAAATAAATGAGAGAAGAAAGTCTCTCTTGCGTTAAATATAGAGCAATCGACAGAAAACCAGACTGCACAATAAGGGAAGATGCTGAATCGTTCGTCTGAACAACAGCGTTCCGCCATCAGTGGTCAGTGGTAGAGATGTTATACCAGCAATAGGACATTCGACTTCCCAGGAATAGTAGTCACATCTCCCTCATATTACACGATGCTTTTTACAAAGAAAGACGAGATGGTCACGGTTAGAATGCATTTTAGTCAAAGTTTCACATATTGTATGGCAATTTTCTTGACCGAAATATAGAAAAAAAAACATACAATTAATCAGAAATAAGATATATAATTTAATATATAAATTTAATCTATATAATTTAATCTATAAATGATCGATTTATGGTTTCATACTTTACTTCAGGATATTGTCAAAGCAGTGTACTGACATGCACAAAATTATACATTTCCTCCGACACTTCAAAATGTTTTTCAATAAGGATATGATAAACAATCCTAAACATGTTATTTTTCTTCACACAATATATTGGTAAAATAAGGATGCACCTTATACGCCGGCAAATACTTTACTTGACTTTATAATCGACTTTTCATCGTGGCATGCTTTTATAAAGACTTCCGTTCGATATTTACGCACAGAATACGCGCGCACGCACACAGAAGCACACTCATACATACATACACACAAACACTCTCATGTGTGTGTGTGTATGAATATATATGTGTATATAGGCACAGGAGTAGCTGTGGGGTAAGAAGCTTGCTTCCCAACCATATGGTTCCGGGTACAGTCCCACTACGTGTCTTCTACTCTAGCCTCGGGCCGATCAAAGCCTTGTGAGTGGATTTGGTAGACAGAAACTGAAAGAAGCCTGTCGTATATATATATATATTTATATATATATATATATATATATATATATATATATATATATATATATATATATATATATATATATATATATATATATATATGATCGTGTATTTACATCTCCGTAAATTAGCGGATCGGCAAAAGAGACCGATAGAATATTACTAGACTTACAACAAATAAGCCCTGCAGTCAAGGTGCTCGACTAAAGGCGGTGCTCCAGCATGATCAAATGACTGAAACAAGTAAAATGAATAAAAGAATAAAGGAATATATATATACATGTGTGTGTGTGTGTGTGTGTGTGTGTGTGTGTGTGTGTGTGTGTGTGTGTGTGTGTGTGTGTGTGTGTGTGTGTGTGTGTGTGTGTGTGTGTGTGTGTGTGTGTGTGTGTGATCTTTGTATATATAAATATCTACCTATGAAGTTGACGTTTGAAAGCGAGATAAATTCATATGAGAGTTATAGTAATAATTGAAATAAATATCTTGCAAATACAACGGAAATTCATTTTCGTGTAAGGTATGTCCGCTGAAAACTCGATAAACACGGAATCAATTCGTGCTTAGAGCAATAATTTCATGAAAACTAAAGACAGTTAAAAAGACGGGACATTAAAAAAAAACATACACAATCATTTCATATATATTCACTAACGCTGATTAGATTTACAGGCAAAGAAACTGTAACAGAACGTTTGATGGCTTTTGCCTCCTTCCGTTACTTTGCGGTGACAATCTCTATAACGAGTGTTCTGTTTCGTTTTTATTCGTTGATGAAGCGAATACTAGAAACAATTGCTTTTGCCCAAAGACGATTCATATGAGAATATAATTTACATAGATACCTACATATCTATATTGAAATATATGTATGCGTATGTGCGTATGTTTTGTGTGTGGGTGTCTGTGGATGTGTGTCTGAGTTTCTGTCTGTGTGTGTACATATTCAGATGGTATGTAAAATATTCTGTGTTCAGTCATTTTCTTGATGTCATCTATTTCTTTCAGGTTGTCATGTTTTTTGACGTGGTGGATGCGTCCGTGCAGTGCATTCTAAAATGGTTATTTATAATAATTTTTTGTCTTCTTGTCTTTTTATTCAACCTCATACGACCATGGCCATATGTTTGGATTTCCATCGCTGGATGTTACACTTTATTTTTCTTAAAATCGATTGATACACTAAAGGTGTTCGATATGTTATGGGGCTTGCGTTATTTTGCTAGGATATAAAATAATTTGTGCGCCTCATCGATCATTATCAGTTTTGGCAGGCATCAGAACGCATCAGCGAATATACTGTCTGCTGAGTTCTATAAGCAATTTTCATTGGCCCCCGAGTAGTTTATACTGAGGAGACACACATTAAGGTCGAAACACAGCAGTGTTTCAAAGTCTTTTTAAATCAACAAATCGCATATTTTATGAAAACACTTTCTCTGATGGCGGAAGACGCTCTACATTAACGAAAATAACAGCAATCAAATATCCACGTTCGAATTTATCAGAACGATTCGAGAATAAAAAGACATATTAGAAAGTTTGCGTTTAAGTCTAAATTTATTTCATATTATATATTTTCTTCCACAATTCTCTAAACATGTTTCTACATGATTGTGCCTCATCAGTATAGACTAGCAAATAGAAAATTCATTATATTGTTTTAAAGTAAAATATTCGGATTATTGTCTTAATTCTAAATTACGAAAGAAAACGAAAGAAGAAAAAGGAAAACACAAAGCGAGATAAATATAACGTGGGAATTGCTGCATTGTTCACAGGGTACATCACTTCTCGTCTTTTTCTTTGCTTTTCGTTCCGTTATCATAGCAAAAGCGTTTCTGTTTAAAAGTGATTAATTAAACGTAATTAAAAGTAATTAATGTTTAGTGTAAATCCTAAGGTGAAGATAAAGATCTGTTTACAGTTAATTATTTTATATCGTATATATACAATTTATATCGTATATATACCGTATATATACAAAGGTTTATGTTTCATTATCTGTTGATGGGTTTCGACTTGTGTGTATATATATACATATATATATATATATATATATATATATATATATATATATATATATATATATATATATATATATATAAAGAGAGAGAGAGAGAGAGAGAGAGAGAGAGAGAGAGAGAGAGAGATGGATAGATAGATAGATAGATAGATAGATAGATAGATAGATAGATAGATAGATAGATATAGATATAGATATATATATCACATGGGTACATTACCTGGAGAGTTGTATTTGTGTTATTCTTTAACGATGTGCATAAAGTAAAGACAATACAGTTATGCACAAAAGATGGACACGACCAGAGACTCTTATTCTTTCCTGGTGGTAGTGGTGGTGGTGGTGGTGGTGATGGTAGTGGTAGCGGCGGCGTCGGCGGTGGTGGTAAAAGCGACAGAATATTTACGCTATTCCCATTTTCTCTTTGCTCCTCTCTTAAGAAACAAAAATATATCCCCATCAACGAGAAGTTTAATAGGTTTGAACGTGAAATTATATGGCTCTATAGGCGTGTGTCTGCATATACACACACACACACACACAC
>NC_142940.1:61705642-61725642 GCF_046866305.1 Octopus bimaculoides
TCTAAGTCGATTATATCGACCCCAGTGCGTAACTGGTATTAATTGAGTCGATACCGAAAGGCAAAGTCAACAACAAAACAACAACAATAATAATAATGTTGGTTTCAAATTTTGGTACAACGCCAGAAATTTGGGAGAGGAGGTGCTAGTCGATTACCGACCCCAGTCTTCAACTGCTTTTAAATTTATCGAACCCCGAAAGGATGAAAGGCAAAGTCGACCTCAGCGGAATTTGAACTCAGAACAGAAGGACGGACAAAATTCCGCAAAAAGCATTTCGCCCGGCGTGCTAACGATTCTGCCAGCTCGACGCCTTACGTAATAATAATAATAATAATAATAATAATAATAATAATAATAATAAACGACGACGACGGCGACGACGACGGCGACGACGATGATGATGATGATAATGATAGTGATTTCTTTGTTTGCCACAAGAGTTCTTACATAAATATTAATGAAACGATGTACATGCAGGTTAATAAAGCGCGTGGCGATTGACAAGACAATTTTATCAGTGTTTCCGAAAAAAGTAATGACGTTATAATAAATATTAATTACGAATAACAAGCATGAAATAAATGGAAAATTGTGTGAAAAGCATAATATTTAAAACAAAATATATTTCTAATGAATAATAACGCGAAACAACAAATTAATTAACCTATTCCCAAACGAGTGGGAAGACATGTTAGATCATGAACTTTTAACGATTCTGACCATTTTCTGCTCCCGGTTCTTCTTATTTAGCACACTCTCCGTTTGCTCTACCGGAAAGTCTTTCGGTAGATCCATTCTAAAACTCATTTATATTCAGGGTACCCAAGTATTGAGCGCTTTTTGAAGACAGGGTCAACTCTGTCTCCGACATTGAGCACGCCTTTAGCTTGGGTACATTTTTACTCGTTTTTGCGCCTTTTTTTTTTTTTTGGTTTCAGTGACAGTTTCCTACTCCTCTTCATCCTCTCTTCCCTCCTCATTTACTGGAAAGGGTCTCTTTGTTTACAGGTCATTGGTCCTTCGGTCGTGAGTTCTGCGGTTGATGACTGTGCTGATATCGTCTGCTCTCCCTCTCTCCCCTTCTCCCTCTGCCTTTCTCTCCCTTTCCCTCTCATTCTCTCTTTTCCTCTCCCTCTTCCTCTCTTTCTCTCTCTTCCATTCCTCCTCCTCTTTTCCCTTCTCCTCTTTTACCTTCTAAGCTTTTGGGGGACACACCAATGGGACGCATCCTCTCTGCAAGAAACTAACGACCAAAGAGTCGAATCTGGCCAGATGAAGGCTAGGGCATGACACGATGGTCAGGTGGTGACATATAATGGCAGCGATGTCAACACTCAATCGATAATTCATGAACAGTTCCTTACCAAACCGAAATCTAGGTGAGAACTAGCCACCATCCTTGTAGCTACGTTACAATTCCTAAACACGTGGATATTCGAGTCTCATCGGATTCCAAGTACCTTAACTCGATCCGTCGATTCAGCATCTCGTGACACCTGCCGATAACCTGGACTTAACTCTGCAGGTGTCGAATCGCATACCGATCGACTTGTTCGCCAATTCTTTTTTCTCACCCAGCAGCCCTTGCATTCCTTTAGACATGTGGCAACTTCTAATTCTATGATTCTCAAAGCCTCTAACTTCGGCCGCGTATGTCGACACGCCTTACCGTCCGTTTCGAATAGGTTATCACATCAGTTTCCATAACAATGGATCGCAAACTAGACAAGCCTTCTTCCTTCTATGACAAGAACAAGTGTGTGACGTTTAACAGTTCAATCGACTTAGATATGCCATCAAGATTTTCTTTTCTTTTTCTTTTGGATCAAAAGCTCAACACGTATTTCCAACCATCCCTCCTGATGTCGCTTGCTTCGTTGGCGACTTCCTCATCCACTAAATTGCTTCGAGTGACGAGAATTTGCCAGCAACTTGCCGACATTTTCCTACTCAGGTGTATCTCAGCTTTTCTATGCACCTATATATATATATATGTGCCGGTGCCTAATTATATTTTTCTCCGTTTTATATCCAGAAGGACAGTCAAAACGAGATTTCTGCCGTTCTTTCCAACCTTTGACTGCTCACACTTGTCTTCTCTCTTGTTCAAATTTCCCCGTGACCCTTGACACGTTCCTTGCAATAAAGGGCAATCTTGTTTAACGTTATTATTGCTGATGCCGCGGCGGCTGACGTAGATAATATTGCCAACTGCTACAGTGGTGGTGGTGGTCGTCGTGGTTGTGGTGGTGGTCGTGGTCGTGGTGGTGGTTGTGGTAGTGGTCGTGGTCGTGGTCGTGGTGGTAGTGGTAGTAGTGCTGGTGGTGGTGCTGGTGATGATGATCGTGGTGGTGGTGGTGGTGGTGGTGGTGGTGGTGGTAATAGTGGTAGTAGTGCTGGTGATGGTGGTGGTGGTGGTGTTGCTGCTGCTGGTGGTTGTGGTTATTGTGGTAGTTGTTGTGGTGGTAGTGGTGGTGGCGGTGATCCCGGATGCACGTTTGATTGGTTTGTTGTTAGGCTGCTGGCTGTGTTGTTATCGATTATTTGCAATTGCTGCTCCGTGATGTTGTTGTTGTTGCTCATGGCACATATTCCATCGTTGATGTTGTTGTTATCATTCCTGTTGCTGTTCAAGTTACTGTCGTTGTTGTCGGTCATCTTCTTACTTGTCGTATCTGCTGCTGCTGCTGCTGCTGCTGTTGCTGCTGCGGCTTCTGCTGTTGTTGTTGCATTTCTTACTGTTGTAGATGTTACTGCAGCTTCTTTTAATGGTAAGCTGACTCTCAAAGACCCAGTGAAACATGAGCAAACAACACAATTACGCACAATTCCTCAAATTATTTAAGATCAAACCACACCTACATAAATAGATGCAGAAGAATCGTCGACAAACAAATAAACAGTGAATTAATATGAAAGTCTATGGACTATTTTGTGACGCGAGCAGCTAACTTACGTTAATATAGTGCTTTGTTAAATATCTACACTGGACTATTTTCACGCGCAATGTTTTTCTTTTTTGCGTTGTTTTGTTTTGTTTTGTTTTGTTTGCTTGTTGAGGGAAGAGGGACGGCGCAGTATTGTTTACGATGATGTTCTTTTAATTGTCTTCGAAACATGATTTACGATATTTGTAACCCATTCAACGTATTTTTCGATTATTGCTGATATAATTAATCAATTTTAAATATTACATTATCTCACCACACTTCTAACACAAAATATCCTCTATGACAAACAACCTTTCTCTTTATCTCACCTTTCCATATGTATATATGTATATATATATATATATATATATATATATATATATATATATATATATATACACACATGCACACACACACACACACACAAACACACAAACATACATATGTATGTGTGCGTGTAAGCGTATATATTATAAAATATATATTTATTTATGGATAGATATATAATATATATATATATGTGTGTGTGTGTGTGTGTGTGTGTGTGTGTTTATATATTTTTTTATAAGTTTCAGTTCAAAGTGTGCGGCCATGCTGGGGCACAGTCAGTATTATTACCTTTTCAACGACCATTCTCTCGTGATTAATTTTTGGTGAAGTGGGGAGTTTGATGTTGCCACCTTCTTTACATATACAGAGAGAGAGAGCGGGGAGGGAGAGGGGAGAGAGAGGGGAGAGGTGGAGAGAGAGAGAGAGTTGTGTCGAGAACAAACTTCATATAAATCTCCATACATATGTGTATTTATATGCGTATACAAGTATTCACATACATCAATGTGATCACTGGCATAAAATATCATACATATATGAGTCAAGGTATGTATACACGGGCTTGTGAGGCGACATATATAGATTACATATGTAGAATCTTCTCCGTCTAATTCTATATATGTGTTTTAATATACTACAGTATTTTCATAGGTTTAACAGTTGCTATGCAGGTCAACACTAAAAGCAAGATTGGAACTAAAGCGCAATTCAGAGACTTGTGACAATGCATGTCGTGCCCATCAAATTTGTATTAAAGAAATTCGTCGAAAAAATATAAAACAAGATCACTCAGAGAGCGTAAGCCTCCGCCAAAGCAACACCAACGTCATCTCAACGATTAGCCGGAGATGATTTTTAAAATGAAAATATCTGAAATAAACTTGACTGCTCTCACAAACGAGAATAGTAAAAATGAATCCGACCGCTCTCAAAAATTAAGTAAAAAGACAGGAAAATTAATCCAGAATCCTTGTCCGGTACCGGATAGACTCCAAAATCTAATCAGCTCGTGCCAGTCACGAGGTCAAACTGAATCCACTCAGCGGTTCTTGAGATATCTTGTCCATGGACAAACAAACAAACAAACACCACTGAAAACAATACCTCTGCCTTAGCGAAGGCGGAGGTAATGAGAAATGAGAAAATGACGAAACAAGATAATGACCTGAACTAAAAATAGTATTAATATTTATTCTTTAACCTGTTTCAGTCATCTCACTACGGCCATGCTGGGGCACCGCCTTTAGTCGAATAAATCTGCCCCCGGTCATGTGCGTTTGAGGCGATATATATATATTACGTACGCAATATATATAAGCTTTGTAATTATTCTATCGGCACTTTTTGCCGAACCGCTAGGTTACGGGGGCGTAAACACACCAACATCGGTTGTCAAGTGATTGTGGGGGTATATATATACATACATTATTTGGGGGTTAACAAGCAAGCATATACGTATATTATGAAGAGTTAAAATGAGGGACAAAAATCTATTTGGGGACGCTTAGTCTTGAAGCAGTTAAGTTATAGATAGTAGTGTAAAATCATAAGGCACAGAAATCCGCTTTCTATTGAAAGCGATCGAAGGCACGAACCAACTTCTACGTAGAGACATGAAAGGTGGTCTACCATTGGACCAAAGTAAGCCATCGGAGATTTCTAGGCATTTTAGAAAGCTTGTTCCTCCCAGCGAGTATTGTGAGTGGTTGACATTTGAAGAATCTATAAACCTCAGCACGTATGACATAATTCTTTTTTTGGAACGTTGGATCATGAAGCAGATTAGCTATAAATAATAACGTTCCATAAAAAGAATTATATCATGTGCTCTTGACGTTTATATAACCACGCGCGCGCGCGCGCGCGCACACACACACACACACACACACACACACACATAAATTATTTCAACCATAATTTATTATTCCAGCAAAATATGTTTTGTCAGACTAGTGATAAGGCATTGCATATTTTGTTCACTCTCAAATTTCTCTTTATCCTAAGTGACTGAACATAACTTCTTTTGAATTTGTCAAACCCTACCCTCTCTCTCTTTCTCTCTCTCTCTCTCTCTTTCTCTCTCTCTCTCTCTCTCTCACCCTCTCTCTTTCTCTCTCTCTCTCTCTCTCTTTCTCTCTCTCTCTCTCTGTATAGGTAGATAGATAGATAGATAGATAGATAGATAGATAGATAGATAGATAGATAGACAGACAGACATGCTGGCAGACAGACAGATAGATAGATAGATAGATAGATAGATAGATAGATAGATAGATAGACAGACATGCTGGCAGACAGACAGATAGATAGATAGATAGATAGATAGATAGATAGATAGATAGATAGATAGATAGATAGATAGATACATTTCTTTTATTAGCCACACAGGGCTCAACGAAGATGGGACAAATACAATGTAGAGCTTTTCTTTTTGGGAGGGGGAAGGAAGGAAAAAAAAAAAAAAAAAAAAAAAAATTGGTGGTGTCGATCAAAAGGGATCGTAGGAAGGGAAAAAGGGGCAGTTCGATCAAAAGGGATCGAAAAAAAAAAGAAAAGGAAAGGCCGATCAATAGGGATCGTGTATCACACAGTAATGTTCTCGTGTAAAAAGAGGGGAGGACAGTTTAGGTTTAGCCGTGGAAGGAAAAGCCCACGGAAAAGACCACGGTAACCTTGGTCAATATTCTCATTGAAGAAACTATAACAGTAAGTGACTCTCTTTTGCCTTTTTGTTTTATTTTTTTTTCTTGTTCATAGGGTTATGCTCAAGATGGCTCCGTCGTTCACACGTGCCATCCTTGCTACATTCACCCATCTTTTTTTGAAGCATTCACTAGACAAGACTTCCCTTTTTACTCTCAACTTCCTCTTCAGGTGATACTTGAAGAAGTTGATGAGAGATTGCCCAGAGAGGAAAGTCTTTGTCTCTAGACCTTTCAGACGCGTCCACCATACACATTCTTTCGCCATAGCCACAAGTACGATGAAAATAGCTCTTCCTTCCCGTTTAAAGGAAGGAGGCGCGACAATATTCACGATAGACTCGGCTGATAGACCGACTCGTCCCACACGCGATAGCAGTTGTTCGACGTAAGCCCACAGCTCGGAAATGGTGGGACACTGTACGAGTGCGTGCAGAACGGTTTCGTCACTCTGCCGGCATCTCGGACAGGTCGGCCCCGTGTTTCTCGAGCCATGCCTGTAGAGCTTATCCCGAACGGGTAGTGCTTCTCGATAGCACTGCCAGGCCAGGGATCTCTGGAAGTTGTCCATAGGTCCCGGCCCGAAGGTCGTCTTAAACAGGCGGGTCAGGTATTCCTCGTCGACGCCCAGGTTCGCCCCGAGATCGTCGTCGTACCTTCCCTCCACTAATCCACTATAGAATGCGTTAGTTGTGATGCAGTCGCTCAAGGTTGACCCGGGTTGTTGGAGTTGCCGAAGAGCAGCGCGACACTCGCGGTGCCATTCGCCCTTCCTCGGCCTCTTCTTGATCCATGACTGCAGTTCGGTCATGGAGACGAGCTGCGGGAAAGCGCGCCGCACAAACGGTGACCACACCTGTTCACCGCTGTCTACGTAGAGCCGGAGATGTCGCAGTCTCAGCGCGTGTCTGCGCATCATCAACCACGGCATGCCCAGTCCTCCTTTTAACGGGTGTTGGCAGCAAACGGATCGCCTAACCATCGGAACGCTTCCTTTCCACAAGAAGCGGAAGAGGATGCGCTCCAGTTTGGTGATGGTAGGGTCGGGACAAGGAACGACGGTCAGGCGGTAGTAGATGACGGACGTGATGTACGTGTTCGCCACCTCCGCCCGACCTTTCAGGGAAAGCTTCCTCTCGGCCCATTGCCGGGCTAGAGTGGCCACCCTTCTCGTTATCTCGTCCCAGTTCTTCTCCGTTTGGAGGTCTGGACCAAACCAGACCCCGAGCATCTCAACCGGACCGTCAGTCCAACGTCCCACGACGGAGGCGCTACTTGACGGCATGGGGTTGCTTCTCCAGGTGCCGAGCCGCAAGCCCACTGACTTATCCCGGTTGATTTTTGCTCCCGTTACCGCTTCGTAGTCTCTCAGTGTCTCGCCGACAAGCTCGATGTGCTTTTGGCTAGACACTATGACGGTGACGTCGTCCGCGTATGCCGACACGCTCGTCCCGCATCCCAACTCTCGCCAGCTTCCGCAGTAGTGGCTCGAGAGTCAACACGTACAGAAGCGACGAGAGGGGGCATCCCTGACGGACCGAACGTGCAATGTCGAAGGGTCTTGATAGATGCCCATTGACGAGAACTACCGAACGGATGCCTCTGTACAAGGCAGCCATCCAGCCGCGGAAAATGGGACCGAAGCCGGCTGCTATGAGGACAGCCTCCAAGTATTGATGGTCTACCCTATCGAAAGCTTTCGATTGATCTAAATTGATCAGGGCCCCACCCATGCCAGGTTCCTTAACTACCCTCTCTATGATGTAGCGCATCAGATGGAGGTTGTCATGGATGCTCCTGCCCGGCACCGCGCACGTTTGCGCCTTGCCGATCAGTTTCTCGATGACAAGCGCCAACCGCTTGGCTAACACCTTGGCCAAAATTTTCAAGTCTGCATTGAGCAGAGTGATGGGCCTAAAGTTATCTATGACGTCCCCCTTGTTTGGATCTTTCTTCAGCAGCGTTACGGCTCCTCGACTCACAAAACCGGGAATGCTCCCGTTTTGCTGCCAGTTGCAGTACACCGCCACCAAGACGTCTCCAAACAAGTCTGACTTACAGTTGTAAAGCTCGTAGGGCAGACCATCCAAACCCGGAGATTTGTCCCTCGAGCATCCCGCCATCGCGTCCCTCACTTCCGCCGCCGTGATGGCACCTTCGCAGCACTCCGCCTCTCTTGCCGAGAGTCGTGGCAGGCTGTGCAGGTAGGCACTGAAGTCCACCCTGCGTTCTCGCTCGCCATTCGTCCCAAACAGTCGAGCAAAGTGCCGCTGAAAGGCCTCACACATTTTGCTTGGCTCGAGCAGTTCGCGCCCCTGTTCGTCCACCAGAGACCGAATGGTGGCTTTGTTGCCCTGTTGCGCCTCCGCCACCCGGGCCTCTCGTGCGGCTCCAACACCTTCGTTTCTTAGAGCACGCATCCTAGCCCTGACAACGCACCCTTCGTGTTTGGCGTTGAAGTGTTGGTCAAGGGCCAACCTCGCCGCCAAAACGTCGGATGCGATGCCACTTCTAATTGCCTCTTCTAGCTTCTTAACTAGTTCACCCTCTACTCTGTTTCTGTCTATGGCTAGTGCTTTGCTATACCTAACCGCTTCCGCTTTTATTGCTCTCTTGAGGGCAAACCACCATTTGTTATTGATGATGGCTCCTGTCAAAGCCCTCTTTACTAACGTGCTAATCCGGTCTCTGAAAACTGGTCTCGACGGGAAAGACGCGTTTAGTTTCCAGTAACCGGAGCCCTGCCTATGTGTCTTATCTAAGTCTAGCGTACACGTCACAAGTTTGTGATCCGTGTAGCTGACTATGTGAAATTGTGGACACCCTATGCTATCTCTATCTACTCTCCTACACAGTATTCTATCTAGATACGATCTCGACGACCCGATGCGGTTTGTCCATGTCCACATTGGCGCATTCGGGTAATCGAGTCGGTACCTGTCAGACAGTTGAAAGCGTCTGAGCAGGTCTTTGAGGCATTTGCATCCCCGTCTATTCCTATCTCTGCCCACATAGTCTAGATGCGTGTCCAAGGTAGCATTCCAATCCCCCACTAAAAGTAAAGGACGAGACGTTCCTAGGAATACTTCTAGACGTCGAAAGAAATCCGGCCTACCTGTTAAGGGTGGTGCGTATACTGATATGAGTCGAAAAGCACACCCATCGCTGCCATCGACATCCAGAACAACCAATCTACCCTCCGGGTCTATGAATACTGTCTTTACTTCGAGATCCAGACTCTTGCGAAAGAGTACCGCCGTGCCACTACCGCCCATTCTCGGCAGACAGGGAGAAAAATAAATGTTAAACTGTCTGCCAAACATGGACAGATAGATAGATAGATAGATAGCTGTGTGCGTGCGTGTATGTGTTCTTTTTTTGTGTGTTGTATAAGCCGAAGTCCTTTTTTGCTACTGGAAATAAGGTCGATAATTTTCTGGCTAATGAGCGCAATTGCCAAGCACCACTTCGGACCGAATCACCTTCATTCAGATCCTGGACTATTCTTTGATTATAACTTTTCCAATGACAGCGCTTCAAAATGCGATTTTGAAATTCTTATCTCATGACATGCTTGCCACATAGAGTTTCCTGAAATTTAGGGATAGGTTTCTTCTACCCTTCACTTCCTTGTGGAACTCGTCGGTGTAAGAAGTCTTCAGGACTCGAATTTCAATGACGATTCGTCGCGTTGGTGAATTAGTCTGAAACTCCCTCTTAAATTGTCGTTGCACTTTGACTACTTTTTCAAACTTCCAGTAGCTTTTTACGATAAATTTCTCTTTGTTCAAAGCTAAGTCTGACTCCCTTCGTTATTTCTAAGGGACTAAATCTGAAATTAGAATTAAGTGAATTAGCAGTTTCTAAAATGTCGATACATTTTTAGACACTTTATACACATATAAGTGTGTGTGTGTGTGTGTGTGTGTGTGTGTGTGTGTGTGTGTGTGTGTGTGTGTGTGTGTGTGTGTGTGTGTATACATGTGTATACATGTGTATATGCATATATAAGTGCATATAATTTTTTATACTTACATAGCTATGCATATACATTTGCAATATGAAAATGTTACATCTACAGCCAGAATTAATAGAAATGGAGTTAATCCCACCTGGCAAAGCAAAAACCATATTCGTCATTCGTGGAACTTTACGACTCTATCCAATAAATTCTTCTAAACCAATCAGTGATTAGCGTGATGCTATATTGACAGACACGCCTAATTTCTGAGCACATCAGTTGCTGACAGAGCAAAAATTGTATGGAAGTAGATTTTATGTCGTCAATTTCTAACAACCAACAACAGTTTGGCATTTTGCTATATTAGCAAGCATGACTATTCGCTTAAAATGAATAACAATACCAGTAGCAATGCGCATGGCCATTTCCAAAATTCCTATATAAGCACGAAAAACATGAAGCGGTAATATTCATTACTACAGTGTAATTGTAATAACTTTATTCTTTGCCCTATTAATGGTAAGTATCTCGCCATAATATTTGCCTAAAATGCAAATGTTTTTTTAGGAGGTGACGAAGACAAATGGGGAGTCAGTGTGTCACACAGCCTGTTATCTCAGCCATATCTCCTTGAAATCATGCCATACTCTTTTGAAAAGGTGTTATATGGGATAACTTAAAGCTTCGATGCCATTAAAAGATATCTAAAACTCACGTTATCTCACGTCTCTCATCATAGATTTGCTTGGTACTTTGTGATTTGGGCTAAACAACTGCAACAACAATGGCATGTCATTCGTCATCCGAAGCAAATCTTAACAAAATAAAATGGAATTAATTTCAATCTGTCGCCACATCCCCAAATTCTTGCTCATGAACTTTTAGACAGAGCCTCCTTATGCATGACGGAAACATTCGAAGCCAGAAACCATGCGAAGACTATCGGATGATGCCAGTTAGTGTTAAAGCCTTTCAACCATTAACTGTTATTACTTGGAACGCACTGATGAGTATAACCGGCTATACAGGGTTGGCTGCACGAAACTTTCAGGTATTGCTATATAATCCGGCTTAACATACAGAGGGAAGGAAAGTGAAAGAGAGTAATACGCACACACGCACACACACACACATATATATATGTATTTACATCCGTGTTCGCATATATATATGTGTGTGTGTGTATGTATATACATATATATGTGTGTGTATATATATATATATATATATATATATGCATATATATATATATATATATATATATATATATATATATATATATATATACACACACACATTCATACTACATAAATACATACATACAAGTATCTGGCTGTTTGTTATTTATCCTATATTTATGGAGCTTGAGTTTATTTCCCCGTCTTTCTCTCTCCCTCCATCTCTCTCTCTCTCTTTTCACACACACGCACTCGCACGCACACTCATCCATCCATATAAACACACATATTTGCTTGTGTGCGTATTTATTTAATTCTCTCGCCATATATATATATATAAATATGTGTATATATACATATATATATATATATATATATATATATATATATATATATATATATATATATATATATATATATATATATATATATACAAGTATGTATATGTATATATATATATACATATATGCATGCATATATATAGATATATACATGTATATATGTATATATAATGTATAAATGTATGTGTGTGTACACACATATATATATATACGTATATATGTGTATATATATATATATATATATATATATATATATATATATATATATATATATATATATATATATATATATATAGGTGTATGTATATGATTCGTAATTTTATCAGATATTTTATCGGCAGTCCCGCTCTCACTCACTCTATCTTCCCCCTCCCTCTCTCTCTCTCCCTTACTCTCTCCCTCTCTTGCCCAAATATCATTTTATCCCCTCCTCCTCCCACCCATCCATACACCTAGCCATCCATCTATCCATCTTTCTCTCTACAACAGACACAAACATCAAATATATTTTGCTCACCTCATTGCATCCTATTTCTCGCTTGGCTCACGTTTCTAACTTTTTACCTCCCGAACGCTTTGCTCCCCACCTCTCCCTGTCCCCACCTCTCTCCCTCCTGACTCTCCTTCTCTTTTTAATTCTCTCTCTAATTTACATTTCTTCTCTTTTCTCCCGCCATCTCTTTATCTACTCTTATTTCTATCCTTCTCATTATTGCTCTTTCGCTTTATTTCATTCACTATCTCTCTACTCTTGTATCTCTCTACCCCTTCTCTCTCTCTTTTTCTCTCTCTCTCTTTCTCACTCTCTCTCTCTCTACTTACCTACCTGCCTATCAACCTCGTCTACAAGTACACCATGTGATCGATAACCATTCTATGTTCCAAAAATCCTTTCACCAGACAAACTGCTGCAATGTCAACGAAACTGGGCAGCCATTTTGTTCAGCCTTTAGTTTTGGAGGTGTGCAACGCTTTTCTGAATTGTTTCCTAGTTATGTAGTCTTGTATTTATTTATTTATTTATTTATTCATTTATAGTTTCCGCAAAACGTAGCCAAGGAAACAGCATGAAACAAACATGAGACGTCCATCCTTCCAGCACCTCCTCTACCTCCAAACACACACACATTCTACCAACTCCGTGGACACCATTCATACAAGAAACAGTGAAAAGAACAATAACACCATTTAACTACTACTACTGCTACTACTACTACTACTACTACTACTACTACTACTACTACTACTACTGCTGCTGCTGCTGCTGCTGCTACTACTGCTACTACTACTACTACTACCACCACCACTACAATTACCACCACCACTGCGGCTGCTACTACTAATACTACCACAATTACTGCTACTACTACTTCCAAAACTACCACTACCATTATTACAACCACCACTGCTGCTACTGCTGCTACTTCTACTACTACTACTACCACTACTACTACTACTGTTAATACAACTATAGCTACTACGGCTACAACCATCACCACCACTACAACTACTACTAATACCATTGTTACAGCTACGGTTAAAATTGCATCTGCTGCTACCATTATTCTCTTTCTCCCTCCACCTCTCCGCCGCTCTCTCTCTCTCTCTCTCTCTCTCTCTTTCTCTCTCTCTCTCTATCTCTCTCTCTCTCTCTCTCTACTCCTCTCTCTCTTTCTGTTTCCCTCCCCCCTCTCTCTCTCCCTCCTACTACTTTTGTTCATACACATATATTTCATTCTTCGTCCCTGCTTAACATATAAAAAATAAAAACAATGACATATTTTGTTATTTTAGTTTCCCTAACCAAAGAGATGTCTTCACACCTAAGCTACAGACATTCTAAATTGCTGTGTAATCAGGTTGTTTTACTTCAACTGTGTTCCGCTGAAGAGGTCTAACACAGCCGAAACATCATTGGAGTTATCCTCATATCACTAAAAATCATATTCAGTTCTCATCTGTGTTAATTTATGTGAATTATTGGTCAACAGATATTTCAACACCACTCTCTCCTCCTCTCTCTCTCTCTCTGCCTCTCTCTCTCTCTCTCTCTCTCTCTCTCTCTCTCTCTCTCTCTCTCTCTCTCTCTCCAATTTATTGTGTGATCATAATTTTATTTATGAATTATCGCCACATTAGTGCCATGATCGCGGTACATTAAATATTATTTCCAACCCACCACTTGAAATGTGTTACCCTGCATTACATTAGACACACATACACACACGCACACACACATACACACATACACATATATTTTCTATTCTTATGTATATATGTGTAAACGTCTGTATATATAAGCAGATAGATAGATAGATAGGTTTATGTGTGTGTATAGTATATATATATATATATGTACGTATGGATGGATGTATTTATGTATGTGTGTGTGTATATATATATATAGAGAGAGAGAGAGAGAAAGAGAGAGAGAGAATGAAAGAGAGACTGACAGACAATCAGACAGACAGACCATGCGGGTGGTATTTTTGGACTTATTTCAACAAAACATTTGCGCATGTTCTCGATAAACTTTCTTATAAGTTATACTGTGAATCTACCTTCAGCTTCGATGACCACATCAATGCGGGGCCGAGATCATTGACATGTCTGCACTAAATGTCCCTTCTTCAGTGGAGCACTCCGTCGGTTACGACGACGAGCGTCCCAGCTGATACGATCAACGGAACAGCTCGCTCGTGAAATTAACGTGCAAGTGACTGAGCACTCCACAGACACGTGTACCCCGAACGTTGTTCCCGGGGAGAGTCAGCGTCACAGAAAATCGGGAACTTATTCGCACGTTTATCCCAGTTACTCTCAGCAACGGCACTCACTTTGGATTTCTCTCCATAAGCATCACCAATATCATACGCATGATCATCATCATCGTCATAGTGTAAATCACCATCATCACCTTTTCTTATTTGTCTCCTTCTTCTCCCCCTCCTCCCCCTCCGGCCACACCATATTTGTCTATTCAAAGCGCAGCTACTTTCTTCATTTATTCAAAGTGTCATTGATATTTTCGTAATGTCAGGTGAAGTGTTGGCGAGGCTTCAGATTCTCCTTCAAGATTCTCTGGTATCCCCGAACATAATATTTTTTTTACATTTTCCTTCCAGTTCTTTTCTTGGTGTTCTTCGAGTTTTGGTGAGGTTTTTTTATCTGGAGTTTTATTCTCATTTTTGAATCAGTTTATTGTTTTCTGCCGTTTTTTCCCCCCGTCTATCTTAACATGAGAGACTTTTTCTATGAAGAATGTATTTCATTTGTGTGTATCTATACATAATATATATATATAGATAGATAGATAGATAGAGAGAGAGAGAGAGAGAGAGAGAGAGAGAGAGAAATGTGTAGACACAAAGATAGAACAGAATAAGTTAATACGAAACCTGTATAGAGTCTTGCGCATCAGACAGATATGTGTACGTACGCGTATGTGTTTACGGGAGCATATATATGTGTGACCATAACTAGTCTTTCTTCGTTTATATATAAATACATGTGAATATCTTTTATTCATATATATATATATATATATGCTTACATATGCATAAATCTATATGTCTGTACACACACACATATATATTTTTATGTATGTGTATGTGAACGTAAGTATATGTATACATATGTATACATATGTATACATACGCCTATTTTGTAGGTTTGTATAGAAAATCTTGAGCTGCAATTTACAGCCGGAATCGGGTGATTCGTCAAGTTCCGTATTTTGTGAAAAGTGTCTTTGTCAAAGTATGAACTCCAGATGGAGAATAGGTGGTACAGGTGTGTTGTTGTGTGGATAGCTGGCTGGCAGGATGAATGGATGGATGGATGAGTAAAAAGGGATCCATAGAGAACCACTGATGATTAGAATCTTCGAAAATATGCCTTTTCGCTCGTCTATCCAGACATTTTTGGCCACCTACCAGTTTATTATTTCATGAAGTTTGTAGGAACTTGTAAAGTCTTCAGGCTTTATGCATTTCGCAAACTTAGTCATCCACCTGTCTGCTTTTAACCATTCACGGAAGTGTAGACTTTGCCTAAATGAAAAGTTCCAGATATTCAAACAGGTTTAATTCATCTCTTATCCAATCACCAGTAACGCTATCCAATTGCCGCTTCATGCTCTCCATGGGAAACGTCCATATCACAATTCATGGAAAAGGGCTTTAGTGACCAATTACACTCTAAATCTGTTTCCCACAAGTTTTACGATCTAGTCGCTTCTATGTGCGATAAACTTGGACCGAACTGCCTTTCTCTACACTATAATAACAAAAAAAAAAAGAGGTCATCCATTAATCTGCATTAAATCTCAGCCATAAAACAACAGTAACCAATTAGAATAGAATTTACAAATGCTCTGAGGTTCGGTCACAAGAGAAACCACTGCTTTTTACAGTTATTCTCAATATTATCTGACAGGTCGTATGTACATATATTTTGTGTTTGTGGGGAAATGGGAGTTCGGGCCGCTGTGAAACAGTAACAAAGAAGTGATTCATTGAGTGATTTCTAGTACATATATATATATATATATATATGCACACACACACACACACACACACACACACACACACACACACACACACACACACACACACACACACACACACACATATATATATATATATATATATATATATATATATATACATAGACACATACATAACATGGAAATTCTACTTTCGCTTTACTGTCTATATTTATGTCACACACGTATTTGTCAGTCTCTATCATTCTATCTGCTCCTTTGCGCTTTCTCCTTCTCTCGCCTCTCTCGTCCCTCTCTCCCCTCCTCTCTCTCCCTCTCTCTTTCAAGCTATCTCTCAAGCCATCTCTTCATACATTTGACATGCACTGATTCTATTTTTACCCATCTTCCTAATTCATCCATCAGATTCAACAATGGATCCTTAACTATCTTTTATTTTCATATCTGTTTTTTTTACAAACCATTCTCACTCATCGTTTCCTCTCGATTCCTTTTTTTCTTCTTTGTTTTTAATATTTGCTTGTTTGTTTTTTTTTGTTTGTTTTTTTCTGTTACTCTGCTCCATTGATTGACTCTTTCTATCAATATTTTTCTCAACTTTCCTTCTTTTTTCCCTCATTCCTTCACGATTTCCAATGATCTTTTCTTCTATATTTCTTTTCCGCTGCCATTATTTTTTATTCCTCGGTCCTCATTTTACCCTTTCTTGTTTCTCTTTTTCTTTCTTATATTCTCCTTTCCTTTATAACATCATTCTGTCTTTATTTCCATTCTTCTTTCTTTCTTTATTTTTCTACCATTTCTTTCATTCTTCTTTCTTCTTCTTCCATTTCTTCCTTTTTGTATTTTCCTTATTTTACCTCAATGTTATGTCCGACTCTCTTCACGAGTTATCTATCATTTTTTTATACTTTTATTTTATTGTTTCTGAAATCCAAGTATGAATGATATCGTATTTCATCCTATCTTTCTCTTTCATTATACACATATATACATGCACACGCGCGCGCGCACGCACGCATTCACATATATATACATATATATATACATAGATGCTGATATATAAATTTATATATATATATATATATATATATATATATATATATATATATACACGCACGCATATATATATATATGCGAACATATATATATATATACACACACACACACACACACATATATATATATATATATATATATATATATATATATATATATAAATATATATATATATATATATATATATGTATGTATGTATGTTACCGTTATGTTATCACACGTCAGCGTTATCTGATCTTATGGTATCGTATCAACCCGAACGATGCCACGTTTTACCGGAATGTAAAACATGCTACTGGATATTATATCATAGCGCTGCATATTACGTCATACTGGTGGAAAGTATTCGGTATTATGTTTCGTTATTATTGTTTAACACTAGGCCAGTCTTGATTTCGGTGGACCTGTATTCAGAGGAATTCCGTTCATGCTCTTCACATCTTTTTGTATATGTGCTACAACATCACGTCTTTATTTCAGACAACAATAAATAATGCATCTTCGATTTTTAAAGACAGCTTTGCAATGATTTACAGGACGTTTGACTGCTGGTTTTATCAAGTCTAACGATCACTTAAAGGTCCCTTTCTTGTTTCAATATCATGTAATATGTATATAAATATACGTGAGGTGATATAACTCTCTACGTATGTATATATTCTAACATGTAAATGTAGCTGACGACACCCATTGAGACAAAAATACAAGCTCGAAGTTGTCCTTTTCTTTCCAGAGAGAAATAGGTTGTCTTTTACTTAGCAAATTGGTTGTCGATTTCTTGAAATAATTTTCCATGATATTTAGAGTTGGTTCCAATGGCTGCTACAAATATGGCTACATTCTCTCGATGCGAAGATAATTTCAATGATTCAATAATTTATCTTGCATTCAAAATAATTTTCTTCGTTTTTCTGTCAAAATTTATACCACTATGGATTACTTCTCTTGGTTGAACCTTTTGATGTATGAGGAGGTGAATGTATGTATATATATATGTATATTATATATATACATATATATGTATATACATATATAAATACATATATATATATACATATATATATATGTAAGTATATACCTATAGATAGATATATAAATAGATAGCTCATTAGCGCAGGTGTGTGTGGGTGGGTGTGTGTGTGTTTGTGTGTGTGTCTTTGTTTGTCTCCCCACCGATGTTGATGCGTTTACGTTCCCGTAACTTAGCGGTTTGGCAAAAGAGACCGGTAGAATAGAGTACTAGACTTACAAAGAATAAGCCTGGGGTCGAGTTGCTCGACTAAGGGCGGTGCTCCAGCATGGCCGCAGTCAAATGACTGAAACAAGTAAAAGAATAAAATAATAAAATCGATAGATAGATAGATAGATAGATAGATAGATAGATAGATAGATAGATAGATAGATGTCAATGTAACAATACTTTACGTATGTGTGTAATTGAAAAGCCTGAAGTTGCGATTTTCGTCCAGAAAAATCCTTTCACAGATGTATTGTGTCAAAAAAGCACAATATGCTTCAGAGCTAGCCGAAAACAAATCATCCCAGAAGTAACCACGAGGGCGACAGATACGTATTTCATCGCTGTTGAGGCTTTTCAATGTCACATATTCGTGTCACTGCCGAAACGAAATTGAATCAGTCAGTTGAAGTGTAAAAAGTTTTGTATAGACTATACACTGGCAAACAGGGCGTATTTCTATGTCTTTATTGTTGTACATTAATGTTTTATAAGTTATTATTGAAAAAGATCAGTTATAATTTGTTACGCTCTGAATTTTGAAATGCTGCTTTTCTTTGTCTGATGAATTAGAATGTCCTTATGGGCATTCTATGTAATGTAGGTGTGCTTAAATTATTTTGTAATAATTCAACGATTTAATAATAATTTATGAAAAATTTGCTTTTAAATATTTCGATGTGATTGTCTGTTAACGAAACGTATAGGAAGAATATTAAATCTATTTTGTGTGCCTATATTTAATAAATCTCACAAAGATAGAGCAGTCGTCGTTAGCGAGATAACTTTTGAGCTTTTGATATATTTAAAACGTAAATAGTTCTTAAAAGTAATATCATTTTGTATTGGTATTATAGTAAGTGGGATATCCTTATGGTATCTAAGAAGACGTTTTTGTATGTGCAAGCAAGGAGAAATTAGCTCCTTATGTTTTTTCGATAATTTAATGTCATATATTAAAGCTAAGTGTTTCTCGTGAATTCATAAACTACAGAATGAATTCAGTTGTATATGAGGTACTCCTTTGTTTTAATGTACTATTAAATTGTAGAGTAAATAATTATTTTTCAAAAACTAGACGTGTGTCTCTAGGCTTGTGCCGAACCAACTTTGTGTAATGTTCTTAAATGTTTTTTGCTGTTATTTTGGTGTAATCTATAACATTCTGATTTACGTTTAATGGAAACTGGCTGAATAAATAATAGATTTTTCTAGACAATTGCTATTGACTAGACGTACGACATACGTTTCGAAAATGGCAATTCGCATTTTAGAATGCCGGTATTTTAAAAATTATTTATTATTTTTTTATAATAATTAATGGATGATAGTATCGAATGCCCTGTTTTGAGTAAATTTGGGTTGAAGATTCTCGATAAAGCTAAACTAGCGAACATTCAGAATAGGTGTAATTTCCTTCTTTCATTTCAAAACAAATACATCGAAGTATTAAAAAGAAATTTCCCATCTTCATTGAGCCGTATAAATCCACCCATGTGCACACAAACACGAATGCTTACTCAACATATTACCATAAACCCTCTCCTTCAGAAGCGCAGGATAAACAGCAATAAAAAATTCAAAACAAAAAACAAATATAGCTGCTTATTTAAAACAGCCTATAATATCTTAATACATAGTAGTGGACCCATACAATTAACTAGCTATTACACTTTGAAGCGTGTGATAGCGAAAGTAAGTCCGAAATATAAAGTAGAGGCGAATTTATTGTAGTTACGTGAATATATTACA
>NC_142940.1:61733142-61738142 GCF_046866305.1 Octopus bimaculoides
CTTTCTATGCTTTAACTATAGTTATTCTTGAACCGTTACCAAACTGCCAGAGGACATTTCCACGTTATCTTTAAATTACACCAGGTAACCTCTTAGAAAGTGATTCTCTAATGTTATGCGTTAATATCTTCTGAACAGCTCTGTCGAAATATTTTCTGAGAATCTCGGAGATATTTTAACGTGTTTCGTATTGGTTCCTTTGTTTGTCTTTCTTTTAATTCTTTCTCCTCGATATTATTTGATTTCAACAGTACCATTAGATCGTGCGATATTCGGATTTTGTCACAAAGTAAGGTTTCTACACGTATTAAATGTTTATCGATCTTATCGATCCATGAATTTGGCGAAAGGCGATAAAATGGCAAAGATATTTGTCAGTATTATTCCTTTGTTTCTTATCTCAGTCTTCCTCTATTATTCCCTCCCCCCGGAGATTCGATTAAAACCTGGCTTAAATCTATCCACCAATCTTTTCGAACTCTGTTGATATGTAGTTCTCTACGTGAATATGTAATTCCATTTTGTTGGCGAAATTCGAAGTACACACTCGGTATACACAGCCTTCTACGACCAGAAACAGTCAACTGAGATGTACCAGATAAACGAAACAGCAGAAATGCAATGAAAACACTTGTTTTTATAGTCACGCTATTTATAATGGATGTTTCCGGTGATTTTGTAGACGAAACCCTTCCCAAAGGAACTGGTCACTCTTTATTGTTAATTCTTTATTGCACAAGGACACTCAATATGGTCTGACAGTTTCGGAAGATGGTTGATGGTTGTAACAGACCATGTTCAGAATTGGTGAACAAAATATTTTCTGGCTTGCCTACAAAACTGTACAATTTAGAGAGGAAGTATTTTTAATTATATCAACCCCAGCATTTATTTCATCGATCATTAAAAGCTGGAATGCAAAACCAACCTCAGTACGATTTGAATTGATTACGTAGAAAACACGTGACTAAATAATACGCGGCTATTATTTCTGCCAATGCTTTCACAGTATCGAACATTATTAATATTATATTTCACTCTAAGATGGCGAGAGTCGTTAGCACACCGGGCAAAATGCTTAGCGGCATTTCATCCGTCTTCATGTTCTAAGTTCAAATTCTACTGAGGTTGGTTTTGCCTGTCATCCTTTCGTGTTTGATAAAATAAGTACCAGTAGAATACTGAGGTCGATGTAATTGCCTTATCCCCCTCCAAACCCCGAAAGTGCTGACCTTGCGCAAAAATTTGAAACCAATGAATGGTATTCATAAGTATATGACTCGTGACGCATTCAATAAAGAAGACAATGTCTTCATTACCTGAGGTTAGGGAATCAAATTAAAGGTTATAGAATATCAGTCTGCAAGCCTAAAATATGGTCGTCTTATATTTTACGGGGAAATAGTAACCAAACAGCTTTTATGACCACCGCCGGTGTCGTTCAGTTTAATGCAGACAATAATTGCTTATGATCTGTGAATAATATATAATGTCTTCCTTAAATTATCTTCAAGAAAGGCTATAATGCTAAACACAATGCTAAGCGCTCCTATCTCTATACTACTGCCGTAATTTTTTCTATAGAATCCGATGATATTGAGGTGAATGACATTGTTATTTCTGAATAATTTGAAAACGAAGCAAGAAATTACATTTCCGAAACTGTAATTAAGAGCTGTTAGCCTCGAGAAATATTTCAAGATTTCAACCGACGTGGATGAACAAATAGTTGAATACAAGGAGTTCTTTGACATCGTTGAAAACATTATGACAGCTTGTTAAAGAAATCCATCCTGCGTCTTTCGAGAACAAGTGATTTAATCATGCGCTAGGGTCTTACATTTCCAGGAAGCAGACACTAAAGAGGCTGGTAAGAAGTGTACACTATTGAATTGATGCTGGGGCCACATATTCTTCACAACTTCAATATTTCTTTGATGTGAATAGTCACCGCGTTCATCTACGATATGTTCCACATGTTATCTATTAAGAGAAATTACATCTACCTCTTGTGATCCAAACCCATATTATTTCATTCCGATATCAGCCAAATCAATTCGTTCGATAAAATTTTATTCATCAGTACATTTTATAATAACTTCATCCACAAATTACATAACAACGAGACTCTCAGTTGGCAGCGAACCAACCTGAAACATCTCTTGATGAGTCTTAATCATTCAAATGTCTTTATTCTCCATTTTCAACTTTAAACTTGGATGTGAGCATTTGCAAGGTCGATTTTTGACAAACGAGATTCCTTTCTTGAGTTGAGCATGCAAATCAGATGGAATAATATGAATATTAATGCATTTTCAAAGAAACATGGAGACGACTGATAGCGAAGTCAAAGCGAATGCATAATGAACCGTTTTCGAGTTATTCTATTTACTTTATACGGTTTCTATTTTACCAACAAACAAACTGATGTACAGAGAATTTTTATCAATTATATTTTAGCTTTTACTTTCTTTAGTCGTTGGACTGCGACCATATTGAGGCACCGTCTTGAGAGATTTGATCGAAAAATAGACTCCAGAACTGTTGTCCTTTAAGTCAGGTACTATCGGATTCATTTGCCGAACAGCTAAGCTACGGTACAGTAAACAAACCAACATATGTTGTCAAGCGATGGTAGGAGACAAGCAATGAAAACTCACAGCCGCAAATATGTATGTATGTACTTTTTTAATAATTATGAATCTTCCACTGAGGCGGGGGGGGGGGCGGTTTCCAACAAAGATACAAGGATTCATCTTTGGGATGTAATTAACACAGACAAATTCACATTTGGAACTTGAGAACAGTCTTGCATATTTTTACTGTTCCACTCTCAGATTGAACTTGTAATGCACGGATTAGCCGGTCGATTTCTCTTCCTGATAATCCCAGTTGATCCAGATTCTTCTTTCAGTATTTACTAACAAAACCTAGGGCTCCAATTATTATAGGACTATCAATATGAATTCAGAGTCTGGATATAGAAGCTGGAGGTTTCGAAGCAGGTGTCCATAGATATCCTTTTTTCTTTGATTTTCAAAGAGATATTTAATATCTGCAGGGCAGCTATAGTTCTTCTTGGTTTTTCTAGAATCTGCCCTGTACCATGAACAATTTACAGAAGCTTATAGAAGGCATTAGGAGAAAGAGAACGAACAAGAATCTGAAAACTGGAGTATAATCTGAAAACCGGTGTATAATCTGAAAGCCGGTGTATAATCTGAAGACCGGTGTATAATCACTAATAAAGTGCGACCACACTCATATTTACCAACAAATCGGACAACTGGAAAATGTCATTGATTTGTAGCCCTCCAAACACCGTACAGCCCGCATATAGCACCTTCAAGCTTCACCTGATCTCACCAATGAAAGAAAGTCCTCAAAGACAATGATTTACGAGGCAGACGAGATTCAAGTGGCTGCGGAAAAATGGATACAACAATACATACCGGAATTTGTTTTCAAAGAGGATCCGAGATTTGTGCTCAAAGATAGCGCAAATTCATCGCTTTTGATGGAAGTGTGATACAGGTATACCAGCAAGCATAGATTACATGTAGTACTTGAGTATGTTATATTGCTGGAGATGGTGTAAGATAAGAAAAAAAGGACGTAATGTGTATAACATTAACGTTGTGTTTCTATTCAAACCGAATGTAATGGCGGAGTAATATGTATTGAATTATCTTTTGTGTCAAATCTATTGATTTCATGCAGATTCACGGATGAATAAATTTTAGATAATATAATAATAATAATAATGGCTTTTAGCAGTTGAATTCGTAATTGAACATTGCAAATTTTCTTTCCTATTGTTAGTATAAATATTTCAGTAAGTTATATAATAATGGCCGCTGATTAATGCCTCTAATCAACTTTTGCTAGAGTAATACTGAATATTGTGTGGGGGAGGCTATGTGTGTGTACGTTGTGCGTGTGCGGCTATGTGTTTGTGTGTGTGTGCTTGTTTATTCAGTGAGTAGTAATATAAAATTTATTGCGTGAGTTGGGGGTATTACAGCTGCACCCGGTTTGATGGTGGGTGTACGTGGAGAAGGGAGGGGGGGGGGTGAAACATGTTACAAATGTGGGTTAAAAGAAACTGGACATTTGCTGATGGCATCAGCATTGCTTGGGACTACGGGAAGGAATTATCTCTTTGGAAGATGTTGAAATCCCTAACATCTCCAGGCTACAGTCTGTTTCGCGCGCGCGCGCACTCGTTCCCACGACACAATCTCTCACACACACACACACAGACAAACAAACAAGTTGTAACTGGATTAACACAATCACTTAAAGTCAACTACGTTTAGATTAGTTTTCAGCGATCACCTCTTACTCTCTCTCTCTCTCTCTCTTATCCCCCCCTCTCTCTCTCTCTTATCCCCCCTCTCTCTCTCTCTCTCTCTCTCTCTCTCTCTCTCTCTCTCTCTCTTTCTTCCTCTATTTCTTTTCCTCGTTGTTTTTTTTTTGTTCTCGTTCAATTAGTGCGGCACCCATTTCTCAAGTAGTTTTGTTTTTCCAATCTCTTTCTTTTACTTGTTTCAGTCATTTGACTGCGACCATGTCGAACAAATCGACCCCAGGACTTATTCTTTGTAAGCCTAGTACTTATTCTATCATCTCTTTTGCCAAACCGCTAAGTTACGGGGAAGTAAACACGCCAACATCGGTTGTCAAATGATGGTGAGGGGACAAACAGACACACAAATATATACATACATACATACATACATACATATATATATATATATATATATATATATATATATATATATATATATATATATATATATATATATATATATACATATATATACGACGGGTTTCTTTCTTTCAGTTTCTGTCTACCAAATCCACTCACAAGGCTTTGGCCGGCCTGACATTATAGTAGAAGATACTTGCCCAAGGTGCCACACAGTGGGACTGAACCCTGAACCCGGAACTATGTGGCTGGGAGGCAAGCTTCTTACCACACAGCCACTCTAGGTCCC
>NC_142940.1:61743142-61750642 GCF_046866305.1 Octopus bimaculoides
ACACATGCCGCTTATCTAGCAAAATATGTTTTATATCTATATAAAATAAATTACTTGCCCATACACATACTAGCATGCACGCATACAGGTATATATATATATATATATATATATATATATATATATATATATATATATATATATATATATACAGATATATATATATATATATATATATATATATATATATATATATAGAGAGAGAGAGAGAGAGAGAGAGAGAGAGAGAGATATACATACATATATATATACATATATATATATATGTATGCATGTATGTGTGTGTGTATGTATGTATGTATGTATATATAGATGTATATAATATATATACGAGTGCGTGTGTTTGTGGTGGGTATGTGTATGTTCATATATACGTCATAAGTCTTTTTATCGTGTAGATTATTTAAAGTGTTGTGACCAACAGTTTCAATTTCTTTCAAAGAAACTCGTCTGATGTCTGAGTTAGTGTCGGCTGCTTTAAGCGAGTTATGTAATTACCAAGCAGAAACATATATAATATAGCAAGCCGTTCTCTTCCTTTCAATTTTAGATTTTTCATTCATTCATCTTTCATTAATTTTTTCTCTTTTTACGAGTTTTTTTTTTTTCCTTTGTCTTTTTACCATCTCCGAAATTTTTTTCTTACAAATTTTTCGGTTGCTTCATCTTTATCCTAATCGTTTTGGGGTTCTTTATATTTTCCACCATCCCCTTATTATTATCCCCTCCTATTCCTTCTCCCCACGCTTATTTTCTTTCTATGTTTCTACCCACCGCCAACCACACTTCGTGCCTAATTTTAGTCCAAATCATTTGCCGCTTTAATCTCATTTAGATTGAACAAGTCTTGTCCACTTTAGTTTTCTTAATCACTAGAAGCTGGTGTTTCACGATAATGTTGTGTGATAAAGATATTTTGAATCTATTGAAAGTCGGTTCAATAATTGATTGATTGATTCGTTATGGCGCACATTAGTTAGTAGATTATCATCCACCAAGCAAACTGCCAGAGACACAAGGCAAACCAAGGCAAGGTAAAACTCAGAGAATGCGCTCTTGCTCGCTGCCTTGCTTCATTAGTCAGTTCAAATTTAACAAGCCGCCATTGAAATGAAATAAAAGAAGTTCTTTCAACTAAGATGGACACGACGTGAAAAAGAGTCTATAACGCTTAGAAGAGAAGACGAGAAAATGGCGTCTCAAGCTGTCAATCAGAATCTGATTTTTCACCATTTTAGAGATTATAATTTTTTAAATTTTTCTTTTTTAATCTCTTTTTTGCGTTTAATCATAATAAAATCTTAAAAAGATAAACTAGTATAATCGAAAATGAAGTCACCAAAGAAAAAAACACAAAGCGAGCGGGAGAAATAACTGCTAAGCGTTATGGCTGCATTAATAGGGCTGGTTTTTACAAAAAGGTTTAGCTCCTTCGTTGCAGAGGCGAGGTGGCCCAAGTGATGAGGTAATTTGCAAGTAAAATGTATCGAGTGTCACAATTAACCAAAGGAAGACAACTTAGAATTCATGGTTTTTATTTTTTTATTCAACCGTTTGAGTTTGTTTTTTTTTTTCTTTGCTAAGTTTTTCCTTTCGTTACTCAGCAACGCATGTACTAACGTTTGAGACCAATTTATATTCTGTATTGAATGTCTTGTGACCAAATACATTCAACCGAAAGGAGGACGTTGATGTTGTGATGTTCACGCTTTTGGCAAACACCATCAGTGACTCGGTCGGAATTCTGTAGCTCACTCGGCTTTTCGAGTTATGGACTACAAGCATATTGATTGGTTTCTTACTATGACACAAACTCTCACAGATCTGAAATGGATCGAATGACTCCATGCTATCGATCACAATATATATTCCAGATAGCTATCATATCGATTCTCGAATAGATTTGAAAGGTAAGCACTGCCTTGGTAGGATTCGAAATCTGAACTTATTGAAGTGAATCTAAATTTAGTTTGCATCTGCTGTATTAGATAAGACGCAACTGGCAACAACACAAACGTGCTGTGTTTGTTTAGGAAACAGGATAACTTCTTCGCGGTTATTTGAGATTTTTGAAATAGCAGCCAAGTATCTGTGCAGTCACACACAACCGTCTTTATGAAGTAAAGATAAATGATGTCAAGTAAGACATCATGAACGCAAACACATTATATACGTTTAGCAAAGAAAACTCTGCGTGGTTGCTCGACGTGTTAGAATAGCAACCAAATCTCCATAAAATCAACTTTCTTTTCTCTTTTTAATAATATACTTGGACAATATAATTCCAACACCACTATGCCTGGAAAATAAAATATGGCTGGTCATGGTTGATGCACCTTTGATCGTAGGTTTTACCCGATCAGAACTGACCTGGCGCTAATCAACAAACATCAACACCCTTCGTACGTTATGTGTTTCAAAACACGTTGTTTGGGGCTGAAATTTGCGCAGAAATTAACATAACACAACCAGCTGCTTTCTAGTATGTAATTCTAATTTGATTGTATCATATTTCTGAATTCATATCTCGCCAGTGTTTGGCCCGCCATTGTCTTTCATCTCTCGTCTCTGCCACGTCGATAATACAAGTACAAATAAGTCACACAATGCAGTCGATTAAATCGAGTATATAATCGCCCGACCACGTTCCTCCGTAGAATAACGTAAATATTGTCTAGGAATCAAATCAATACTTCATACAATAATAGCCATGAAGTGCCGTCACATAAATGGTAAGCTGCTGGCGAAATAAATTAGGCGCGGGTATGGCTGTGCGTTTAGAATCTCGTTTTCCAGTCACATGTAGAGTTTCGATTCTTTTGCACGGTGTTGTGGGCCAACTTTTTATTATTTTTTTTTTACCATAGGTTCAGATTAACCACTATACTGTAGGTGAAATTTTGCAGGAGGAAACAACGCGAAATCACGGCCATATTTCATATATACATACATATATATACATACATATAATATATATATATATATATATATATATATATATATATATATATATATATATATACGGTTCTGTTTAAAGTGACCTAAAAGTGGGGAATATGTTAGTTAGGTCAAAGCGAAAACAGGAAGAGGAATAAAGGAAGGGGGAAAAGGAAGAGGAAAAAGAGAGAGAGAAAGAGTTACACGTTTAAATATTTCTGATTAAGGAACTGAAAACAAGTAGGGGAAACTTCAGAGTAAGGGGCCACTCGATCAGCATAGATAACTATTAAGCGCTCATACACATGCACGCACTCACACAAACGATCGGGTGCTGAAAAGTTCCTGGCTTTGGATAAAAGAAAATACAGGAGGATCAGTTAATTATGATTTCAACCAACACATTCCCTTCTCGGATTCACACACTTATTGTTGCAGTCCTTCAGGTTTTCTAAGCCCTGTAAAAAAGACTCGGAAGTTTGGGTTTCCAACCAGGCCTTGCGTGATACTTTTAAAGCCAAGAACTTTTCAGCACCCCTTCGTACATACACGTTCATGCGCGCACACACATTTCCATGTATGTGTAAGCTTCGTTTTTTTTCTTTTCTCTCTCTCTCTCTCTCTCTCTCCCTCTCTCTCTTTCTCTCTTTCTCACAACTACAACGCTAAGAATAAAACTATGCCTTGGCACATAGTGCTTTACAATAATTGTTCGGCATCGACTAACAGGCACTTGCTTGATGATACTCACTTTCAGGAATGTAACGAATCAGTGATTGTCCAATAGAAAACCTGTAACAACGACTCCATTGTTCATCAATTATAGAATATAAAATAAAAATACTTGAATATGAGAAGTGAATTTGTAAATTAATTTCGAAACAAATTTGTAAAGAATCCAATTCCATGACCAAGATTTATGTCAAAGATCTTCATGCAACGAAGTTCCATTATCCTATATTTTTCAGACATAATTGGTAGTTAGTTTTTTACCAACTGAAGCTAGATTAAAGTCATTCCAACGTGAGCACCACATCATTTTTAAAGAAATGTAGAACTACATATCTCATATGTTCTTTTCTTCTTTAAGGCGGTAGGATGTGATTCAAGGGAAATTCAGCTGCTATTTCTAGCAGGATAAGCGAATACATAGAGTCATCTACATTAGATGTGTATAATATGCAAAAAGAAAACGAAATGAAACCAACATTTGACATTGGTATCACCATTGCTGCATAGCAAATTATTAAACCATTAGCGATTCCAGATTTCAAGATCAGTTCAAAGCACAAGCTGACAGCAGGGATCGAAACCAAGTGAATGCGCATTGATATACGAAGCCAGCGTACATTATTATCAACAGTCTACTCACACACACACACACATACACACGCATATACACACACATGCACGTATACTCACACACATATATGCGTGATTCTCCACCGATTTCGACATAGATTCAGTTGTTTGATTTGCTGATTTACCTAGTCTTTAAATTACCGTACAGGTGGCTGAATATTCCACAGACAATGTACGCAGTACTTTTCCATCCAATAATTTTTTTTAATCCATATCTTCATTTATGTATTTTATTTACTCTTCTGTATAAATTAAGAAAACCATGAACAGACTAAAAACAGCTTCTAATCTCCCGCTAATAAAGTTTAGTGGAATTTTTAAAACTAAATGTATTTGCTATTAAATATTTTGGCTGATTCTGTGTATTAAAAGAACTTAATAATGGTTAGTAGATCATTGAAAATCAATTATTTCTTTTATATTAGTAATCTTTTGAAAATTGACTTCAATATTTTATCTCTTAATCTGATCGTCTGTTTCATTGAAATATATATTTTCAGTTACTGAATAGTCTTCACTAGAATATAAAGGTGATTCCATACGACCTATTCATACAAATATATAATTTAGAGAAATATGACCCGTACGCAACAAATACAATCTTTGTGTATTTGTATTGTTTGGAAACTGATAAGTTTTACATGATGATAGATTTGGCTGAGATCATGGAGGATTAAATTTTGATAGTATATCTATTGATTCTTCAAATATTTCTCACCTTTACCTAAATATGTTTTTCCTAACAGACTTTTCCTTGAGTGATTTTCGAATCTAATCTTTATAATTTCTTTTTGGAATCTCTTTCTTGTTAATTTCATCTACTTTATGGTTTCTATTACAATATTCCTTATAACCCGG
Source organism: Octopus bimaculoides (assembly GCF_046866305.1). Classification (NCBI taxonomy): domain Eukaryota; kingdom Metazoa; phylum Mollusca; class Cephalopoda; order Octopoda; family Octopodidae; genus Octopus; species Octopus bimaculoides. The sequence continues at coordinate 61,748,300 of NC_142940.1, forward strand.
TATTGAATTCATTGTTATTTGTTTTGTTTTCTTTATATTTTCAGATAATACTTATTTAAAACAGTAATCTTTCAATTGTTTTACTTTTTATTCTTTTTTGTTTTTATCGTGACTTCTTTTTCTTGGCTCAAATAAATCTTGATTAGATAAAATATCAGTAAACAAAAAAGCATTTGTCTATGGAATTTCTGAAACAGAATCACAAGATGCTGCTCTCCACCATTCTGCAGAACATATTGTAAAATCTTAATATGACATCAATTTAATATTTTTATTATGTTCAAAATTCCAAGTAGCTCCATTGTCTGAATTTGACTCCAGTTGATTATACAACCTCATTGAATGATATTATATTTTGTTTTCTCGTTTCATATTTTTTATCATTCTTAAAGGATTTGAATTCTTCTTTCATGGTGTTTACTAACCTCTTTTGTGTATTTCAATTAATCAAGTTGCAATTTTCACTTTCAAAATCTTCCTTCAATAAACGGATATGAATTAACAGCGCTTTTCAAAAAAAAAATTAATTCTGCGTAGATCTTTTTGTTTGCTTTTTTTTTTAATTTTTTCAGTTTTTCGTATTTGAGTCGGAACTTCTTCAAAAGTTTATAGTCGTATCTCTACGAATTTATATCCTACCTTTAAACTTTAGCATTTATACTACGCTTATTATGTAAGTCTTAGCGTTATATATAAAACGACTGTTTGTTTTTAATGATTATTTTCTCAGCGAGTACTTAAGACAAATTTCTCAATTCAATCTTATCGTAACAAAATACCAGGAATCGTTTCTTTTAAATATATTATATTGCATCAATAACTAATATTTTCGGGTTTGTACATATTATAGCTGACTTTTTATCATTTTGTACTTTTTATCCACATGAATAACTTCTATTTTCTTACAGCAAAAAGGAATCAACATATCTTTTATATAGTAACATGCAAAAAAAGAAAACATGTGATATTGTCATGTCGAATACACACGAGAACCAAGACAGTTGGCATTAACGAAGTTTTAACGTTGGTAAACAGTAGGCTCCTTTTCCATATGACCACTGTTCAGAGGAAGGCAAATGTAGTATGTGAGACATAAGCTCTTTTAATTAATTCTTTGGAAATTCTTTAATAAACATCGAAGGAAGTGGTTTCAAGAATTTATGAATCCTTATCTTTTGCTCAAAATTACAAAAGGATTCTGTTCGAATGTCATACTTCTATGAGACACAAGGATCACACCTTCCGAAGTAATTAATGAACGGGAGGGAGTTTTCTTTTATGGAGCGTTTGAACAGAGGATTCTATGGCAGTTCAGGATATCATCGTTTAAGCTTCAGATATGTCTGGGCAAGCGTCTGAAGTTATAAATATGTCCCAAAAATCTTTTTTATAAAGGGATTTTCAGTAAGCCATACACAGCTTTTTGTTTCGCAGTTATTTGTTAAATCTTTAACTTCCATTGAGAAGCAAGAAGTGAGGTATTAAGATGATTTGTACAATAGGTTATTTCTGTTTGCATTTGCTTTGAAAGCTACCAGTATTTCGGTACACCAATAGCTCAACTTTTATGTGTTTGAATTAAAGATTGTAGATCTCTACACAGAAATGCTTATTTATATGATTTAGAAATGAAATCATGGCAACGATAGCATTAACATTTAAACTATATAGTGGATTATATCACATGATATTTTGTTCCCTATTTTTGCGTTTATGAGTATTTAATGTTGTTCTGTATATAATGTATACCTTTGAAGCTACTCTAATTTACTGTGCCATTGCTAAATTGAGCAGTATGAAAATAAGGTATTCAATTACTAATATTATTAAATATGCTTTTATAGGTTTTTATAGAATTATTTGAATCTATATTAGGTTTATATTAAGGGGTATTTTTATCGGTTCGTAAATCTGGAATTACATCTAAGAAATTAACAATATTTGATTTGTATTCACGGTAGTGTTTAAATGAAATCTTTTGAATACGTTGGTGAAGTCCTTCCAAACAGCATCCAATATATGGCCATTCATAGATCACAAAAGGAATGCTTCATAGTCCTGTGAGAGACCGAACTCTACGGAATAGATTTCTTCCGAATTATGTCTAAGAAACATATCAATTCAGAAACCTCAGCTTCATTGTGCTTTCTCGTTGGTCTCTCAAATAACTCCTGGTCATTAAATTTATCCCTACCGAGAAAAAAAAATAATCTTAAAATAACAAAGATTTTCCAGCATGTATAATAAATATCAATGCCTGAATTGCTGACTGGAATAAAACCAATGCTGTTTTCTGAAGCTTTTTCATGAAGGTTTCAGTTATGTATGGACAGAATTCTTCCA
>NC_142940.1:61755642-61757712 GCF_046866305.1 Octopus bimaculoides
TATTATTATTAAGTATTATCACTGTCTGAACTACTTTTCCTTAAAATATCAAAATCTAGTTCAGCAAAATTATCATTAGAGTTACTTTCACAATTCACACCCTTCGTTCGACTCATGTTCTGAGTTAACATTCTGCCTAATTCTAATATTGTTATGTGCTGTTATATTTTCAGCCAAATTCTGGTGCTTGAATACGAAATTTGTATTCTAATCGGTGGAACCATTAACATAGCTATAATGTTCTGCTGATCTGATGAGCTAGCTTTGTTATCTGTACTGAGTTGTGAATATACAATTGTATTCTATAACGCGTAGCATGCATATTAATGCAGACATAAAATAATTCATTGTACACTGAAATTATTATTACATGATAAAGACTGCTAAAATGATGCTTAGAGAAGCAGACATACGTATTTAGCAATTCCATCAGCGCTGTGAAACACTTTTCATTTGCTATTGATATATTTCTGTGTTTTTTAACGCTGTACATCTCCATTTCTATACTAAATGCTGTCTAGAGATGACTACTGCAGTTGCCAAGCATTCTACTGTATATCTTCTGTATATCTTGGTTATGTACGATATACAGAATATATATATATTTGCAATTGGTATAAGTGTTTGCTGGCAGATATCATTAATTTCTTTCTACTTTGTTCAACTTTCAAATGGATATGTCATACATTTGATCGATCTGAAGGATTTATTTGAATTTTTCTATGATATGCGCATTACAATTAGTTTTCTCTGGGGATTTTCTTAAATCTGTTAGATATTTCACAATAGGGCGTAGCATCTGCAAATCTTACGATATCGAATTTAGATATCGTTCCACACACAATAATACTTAGCTATTTTATTATTTTCCTTAACTACAGTATTTCGAAATCTTTTACGAATAGAGGACAGAATCCATTAGTTCATTTTTTTTAAATATTTTAAAACGTTTTATTGACTGGTCTATACATTCTGACCTCTCCTTTTATGTTTAACCAGATAACTGCATACAGAAGATAAAGTGCTGGCTATGATTCTACTATTCATGAGATTGGCACATTTGTGACACATTCCTCTTTACTCTTACGAAATCTGCATTAGAATTTTCAATTTGGCACTTTCTGACATGGCACTATTTTTATTGATTATTAGTGACTCCGCCATAGGTTTTCTGAAATAGTCGTCTGCATGGTTTGAATTTTTCCGTTGATGTTTATGTCCAGCATAAGTCATTTTCTATTGCAATGTCTACGAGACTAATCTATTATGAGTTATTTACTACCGTTTCCTTTGCGGTGTAAAGTACACAAAACTTGTTCTTCAACCTGATCTCCATAAACGAGTTACCACTCAAGGTTAATGTCATCAACAGCTTCTTTCTTTATTCCTCCCCACAAAAAAGAATGTTGCTCTTTTCTCTCAAAATTTCTTCACAGTTAACACTGTCTTTTTATTTCAAAATTGTGCCATTGAATCTAAATATATATATATATATATATATGTGTGTGTGTGTGTGTGTGTGTGTGTGTGTGTGTATACATGTATATATATATATATATATATATATATATATATATATATGTATGTATGCATGTATATATATATATATATATATATATATATATATATATATATATATATATATATATATATATATACTATATATATATATTTATATATATATATATATATATATATATATATATATATATATATATATATATATATATATATATATATATATATATAGTATATATATATATATATATATATATATATGTATGTATGCATGTATATATATATATATATATATATATATATGTAGTATGCATGTATATATATATATATATATATATATATATATATATATATATATATATATATATATATATATATATATATATAATATATATATATATATATATATATATATATATACATGCATACATACATATATATATATATATATATATATATATATACATGTATACATACATATATATATATATATATATATATATATATATATAGTATATATATATATATATATATCTAATATATATATATAAT
>NC_142940.1:61763212-61783212 GCF_046866305.1 Octopus bimaculoides
GTGTGTGTGTGTCTGTGCATGTGTGTGTGTATCTGTGTGTGGCTGTGCGTTTTTGTGTGTCTCTCTGTGTGTCTGTGCGTGCGTGTGTCTGTGTTTTTGTGTGTGTGTCTGTGTCTGTGTGTGTGTCTGTGCGTGTGTGTGTGTGTTTGTGCGCGTGTGTGTGTCTGTGTGTGTGTGTGTGTCTGTGTCCGTGTGTGTGTCTATGCGTGTGTGTTTGCCTGTGTCTCCGTGCGTGTGAGTGTGTGTTTCTGTGTCTCTGTGCGTGTATGTTTGTATGTTTGTGTGTGTGTGTGTGTGTGTGTGTGTGTGTGTGTGTGTGTGACTGAATGACATTTTTGCTGCCTTCGGTGACGGTTTGGATATTTTATTTTGATAACTTTGAGTTTTTTTTTATTCAGTTAGTCTCCATTTGACACTCAAACACACTGACACACATACGTTTAATTACGTACACACACACATATATGCATACATACTTGTGTAGCTTACAACCATACATACGTACAAATGTGTGTGTGTATAGGTGTTCGAATGTATAATACAAATATGGATATACGTAGATATATGTGTGTGTGTATATGTATATCCCTACATGTATATATGTATGTAAGTATATGTGTGTGTATGTATATGTATATACATATATATCACACACATGTATATATGTATGTAAGTATATATATGTGTGTATGTGTGTGTAAGATGTATGTATATGTATGTATACAACTTAGATTGCAATTGGATAAAAAATATACATGTGTGTTTGAGTTAGTATGTGTGTCTTCATATATGCATTTGTATATATACTACACACTTACACACACACACACACACACACACTCACTCACATATCAGTGTGTGCGTTATTGTTTTATCGTACGGTAATCTAAGATGCTATATACACACACATACATACATTCATACATGCATACACTACACACACACAAACACGCACACAAACACACACACACACACACACACACGCACAAACACACACACACGTACACACACACGTACACATATAGCTAACAACTGTTTCTATTTTAAAAGAATTTGTAACCTTATCGTCTGCTGTTTCGCTGACTTTATTTATAAAATGTCGATGAAAGTATAGCATTAGATGGAGAACACTAATAACGAATAGTTTTTAGTGGTCTATAGTAATTGGCAGCATGGTGAATTGTTCTAACCTCTAAAGAATTTCAAGAAGTGATGTGTAGAACTGTGGTAGAGAAAGGAGAAGAAAAGAACGGAAAGAAGGGAAAGTGAGGCAAATATGTTTAGGGTGACTTCATTATGATTATATCTGGTAATCACATGATTAGTGTCGTTCATTGAAGCAAATATATTAACATATTTCTGGGGTTTTTCGGTGTTTCTGTTTTTTTAATATTTTACTGGAACTGAAATATAAAATGATTACGTGAACATTTTATCATACAATTGTAAGACTGAAGAAGTAGGTAATATTATGCATCTGTCTCTTTCGATTTGTTCTGCTGCTGATTAAGCAATCAGGAACATGATAATTCCCGAGTGGAGGTAATCAACAGCTTGACAATTCTAGAACAGAGCAAGTTCTAAGTCCAGTAAGATAATCTCTCTTTTGACGGTACTGCGTCAAGTCTTCATAGAATGGCGTACTTTGGGTCGTTCTGTTCCACATCATTACTTCGTCTTTGCATTCCTTTATCAGAATCCATTTTGTTGTAAGCACTTGAATCTGGTTTCGGATCGAAGATAACTCGCTCCCTACAGATAAGATACACTGCTTTCTATTTCACTTGACGCTGTGAAAAGTGACCGATAGAATAAGTACTAGGCTTACAAAGAATAAGTTCTGGGGTCGATTTGCTCGACTAAAGGCGGTGCTCCAGCATGGCCGAAGTCAAATGACTGAAACAAATAAAAGAGTAAAAGAGAGTAAAGAGTAATAGGGTAGCTTACAGACATTCACAGTACTGTGGCCTATAAACATGCATGACAGTGGGGCCATTTAACATGCTTTATAAGTGCAGCCCAGAAACACGTTTAATATTGGTTTCAAATTTTGGCACAAGGTCAGCAATTTCGGGGAAGGGGACCAAGTTGGTTACACTGACTCCAGTATTCAGCAGGAGCTTATTTTATCGACCACGAAAAGATGAAAGGCAAGGCAAAGTCGACCTCGGCGGAATTTGAACTCAGAACGTAAAGACGAACGAAATACCGTTAAGCATTTTGTCCGGCGTGCTAACGATTCTGTCAGTATACATATCTATACTATTGTGATCAATAATCATGCGGAATACAATAGCGCATACATGAGCATACTTAATACACTGGCCTCTAAGATCACTGAAAATGTAAAAAAAAAAAAGATAGCAGTGTAGAGATCGCTACTAAATGGTATCGTTTCACTGAAGAACCAACGATTCTGTCTCTCTATTGGATCATCAACAATAAGAAGAATTACGTGTCCGTCATACAGAGTAATTATTATGCTTAGGAGCCACACCTTATTGTCTTTCAAGGGAGAAAAAGTAGGACATATTTATGATAAAGCTTGTCTGAAAAGAGGGAGATGTACAAAACAATAGGATGATCGAAGCTGAACGCTGCGGGCAAGCATGGAACAAAACAACAACAGCAACAACAAATTTAAAATAGCTGAAAAGTAATAAATTACGGATTGCGTCGAGTTGACTTGAAACTATTTATAAGAAACGACAAAAAATATTGCCTCGAATCGAAAACACTTTTTTTCTATTGTTATTTTTGAATAGAAGTTGAATAAAAAAAAAAGACTAACAATATTTAGATATACATAATAGAAGTGGTTTTGAAAATCTTGAGATATGAAGGAATCGATAAAAGCGACTGATTCTAAAGGAAGTTAGAGCTAAAGAATAGCATAAGTAAATTAGATTATTAATGAGCAGAGATAAACTGAAATATATAAAACAAAATAAATAGCATAAATCTACTTGTTGTGCCGGTAATTAATTATAGTTTTAATATAATCGTTAGAAAATTAAATTAAGTTAGATGATAGATAGGAAAATGTTTGTAGATTTCAGAGAATTACCACTGGAAATATGATTTTTGACATAATATGCTAACTAATTACACACTCCGGGAATATTTGACAAAATATCTTCACCCAAACAGAAAACAGGAATTATTTCCACCCAACGGGAGAAGGAATCTGCGTAGATGTTAGATGTAATAGAAATGTTAATCAAATCTTTCTCAAAATACAGCTCATTGTTTTAATAAAAAGGACTCTCTGGATAATGTAATCTTAGATACACTGCCTGAAAAACAACACTGGAATGGTCATGGCGTAAAGCCAATACATATCTCCTTCATTCGAATAGCCTTTACTCGGCTGCAGCCATGATGCTTAACTTCTAGTAAAGAAGCAAAAGACCTGAAAATCTGGGGGAAATGGTAGCTGATTATATCGACCCTGGTCAACGGTTTCGTATTTTGATGACCGCCGAAAGGATGATAAGCAAAATGGTTTTCGTCTGAATTTGAACTCAGAAATACCGCCGGGGTCGACTTTGCCTTTCATCCTTTCGGGGCCGATAGAACAAATACCAGTAGAGCCCTTGAATCGATGGAATCGATATAACCCCTCCTCCCCCGCCCCCAAAAAAAACTGCTGTCCTTTAGTAAAATTTGGAAATATTTGTTATAGTTGTTGCTGTTCTGATTATTACTATCAGAATGAAGAATTCGGATTGTTGCAACGATGTTCCCATTACAGATTACCTGCTTCTCCATTCCACAGTAAACCATTTTATCTCATACTGTGTGACAAGATACTTACACTGAATAAGCGATCAAGCTCTTCCATTCGATAATATACATACATATATATATATATATATATATATATATGTGTGTGTGTGTGTGTGTGTGTGTGTGTGTGTGTGTGTGTGTGTGTGTGTGTGTGTGTGTGTGTGTGTGTGTGTGTGTATACAGTCATAATATATATACATATATACATACATTCATTATATAAATATACATATATATATACATACATTCAAAATATATATATATATGCATTCATAATACATATATATATATATATATATATATATATATATATATATATATATATATATATATATATATATATATATATATATATATATATATATAATACATATCTATACACATATCTATACACATATATATACATATGCGTGTGCATATATGTGTGTGAGTGTGTGTGTGTGAGTGTGTTTGTATGTATGTATAATTGATGTTTGTGTGCGCCAAAAAATACATTAATGTAACTATGGTAAGTATTAAATCTTCCTTTTGTTAACGCTTCGTAAAGTTTTCGTCTCCCTGCATTTACATATTTTGTTTATATCTGCATATATTTCGAATAGATATACATCTCTCTGTCACTTCTCTGCGTCTAGGTGTGTGCGTATGTGTATATATGTGTGTGTATACAGCCCATATATGTATGCACTTATTTACGTGTTTGTAATGGCCGGTATTTTCTTTTTGTATAAATATGTATCTAACCAGTTGATACTCAATCACGAATATATATAACTAATAATTTCTATCTACATATTTATGACTAAAATTGTAATAGTGGCGAAACGTTGGATAACAGCATGTGTGCGCCATCTATGTATATCTTTGTATGTATGTATGGGAGAATGCATGCATGTGTGTATGAATATACATATGTGTATGTTTGTGCAAACACACGTATATCTATATATCCACACACACATAAATATATATACATACATACATACATGCATATATATATATATATATATATATATATATATATATATATATATATATATACATATACATATATGCATACATACATAATGTATGAAAGGAATGTACGAACGCTAACATCTATTAAACTCACCAAATACGTTCCGACTCTCACGTCAAACATAGCCACATGATTAACGTTAATGAAACTCCTGCCATTGGTTCTATGGCTCTGGAATCACCATAATCATATAACTGAATTTTTGATGAACCGTCTTCAAGGGCAGGCTTAGAAAGAATTAGATTCACAGATTTCTGGTATTACACAGGCGTCGATCTGTTACAACCGTCCACTTACGAGAGTCGCCAGTACTTCTCAACTTAACCCAAAATGTGATGTTTCTAATGAAAGTGAACCGTTTTTGTTTGACAGGTTATTTTTGCTTGTTTTATGTTTGTTTGTTTGATTTTTTTTTGTCAATTTTAATTCTAATATTTATTCCCAAAAGTTAATATGAGATAGCAGAGTCGTTAGCATGCTAGATGACTAGCTTAGCGTCACATCTCTTCCGGCCTTTTAGGTTTTGAGTTCAAATTCCTCTAATGTCAGCTTTGCCAATTATCCTTTCAGGTTCTGTAAAATAAGAACCAGTAGCAGCAGCAGCGGCAGCAGTTCGAAATAGGAAAGGTTAACAGTAAACTGGGACGAACCAGAATAAAAGATTGCAAAGTAGAGCCAAAGTCTGTCGGTGAGTCTGTTTTCAATATGTCTAAGCTTTCAAATAAGTCGAGACAAATAGATTCTAAGTGTCTGATAAAGAAAACTAAAAGCACAAGAGATGTAAGGTCAAGGTCTGTCGATGGGGGCTCTAACGAGAATATGGATGTTATATTTTAATGTCTCCAAAAGCCGAAGCTAATAAGTACTAATACTACAAGAGAGTAAAAAAACACACCGAAGCAAAATGAGAAGGAAAATGATAAACTTCTTTTGAGGAATCAGGTGTCGTCTGCAAGAAAGAAATGGATGTTTGCAGAAGTAGTGTTATAATATAAATAATAATGTTTAATATAAACAGAGTGATTGGAAAAAATACATTAGCCAGATTTTTCAATGCGACTTGGCTTGATGTAACTGGGCTACTGGAAAAATATTTTCGAGTCATCGTTAACTGTAACATAGCCTTAAGTAGCAATGAATTGTAGGACATTGTGAGAGGAACAATTTTCTTACACCATATTCACTAGATGTGTGGAAAAGGATTTCGTGAAATTTAATAGGGATATTTGTAACACAATATCAATACATGACCTATGTCTGTTTTATTACTTGTGTAAATTAATGTGGACAGTGAAAAGCTGGGCTAAACTAAAATAATTATTGCCAAAATTTACCAATATCAATTGATGAGGTAGCGGGGTTTTAACGAGGACATAAAAATGTGCAGGATTTTTTTTGAGAGGTCACAACAAATAAGATTCGTGTCTGATAGAGGAAAACAAGACGAGAATGAAATTACTTACCCACTAACAAGGCCTTCAGGTATGAATGTTTGTATTTTTGTATTCATCAGTATTGCTGAATAGAAAAATGTTATTGCAACGATGATGTTTATTACTTTAGATGCGGTTGGACTCCTTTGTGCAATTAATTTTATTTCTAAAAAGATACAGAAAGGAGTGGAACAATTCGACTATTTTCAGATACTGTCCTGCTGGTAAAAACATTTGTATGTGTGCGTGTGTATGTGTGTGTGTGTGTGTGTGTGTGTGTGTGTATGTGTGTGTGTGTGTATGTATGTATGTATGTGTGTGTGTGTGTGTGTGTGTGTGTGTGTGTGTGTGTGTGTGTGTGTGTGTGTGTGTGTAAATGGTGCAAAAATATAACAAATGAATATAGAATGCATTAGATTTACGCTCACAAAATAGGAAAGAATAAGGAAATGCCTTTTATATTTCGAGTACAGACTCTTCTTCTGAAAGAAGAAAAAGAAATTGGATGACAAAAACGTACGTGCATACAACCGTCACGATGTGCTGAAATGACCGGAAGAGGAGGTGGAGGTCGTTTTAGTTGTTAGTAGTAAGGTTGTGGGGCAACTGTGAACCTGGCATATGTATCTCTGTACATTCATTTGAGTATGTATGAAGCTAATGTATGCGTGTATATTGTGTGTGTGCACGTGTATGTATGCGTATGTATGTGTACGTATGTATGTGTACGTATGTATGTGTACGTTTGTTTGTACGTGAGCTTGTTTACTGTTTGCTTATATCTGTGTCTATGAGCCTGTTGTATGCGTCATACTAGGTATACGTGTTTGGGTGAGATAGAGGTGACATAGATATGCGTAGGAGTGTGGAAGTGTAGGTGTGTTTTACATTCTTGTTGCTGTGTGTATGCATATAGTTAGCACATTGGGCTGTAATTGAAGTCTGGGTCCTGATGTGCGTGAAATAGATCATATGTATACGAGTATATGTGTGTATGTGTGGTAGCGAGTGTGTGTGTATACTATTGGATTTTTTGTTATACGGTGAAGTGTAGTTGGATATATTATATTGTATGTGTTATTTTTAGGAGACCGCGGGAATGTACGAGGTGGGTGGTGCATGTATGTGTATACTAAGTGGAAACGGTGTGGTTAACTGAAAAGGGTTTGGTATTTTAAACCGTTATGGTTCGAAGTCGGGAAAGAAACAAAATTAATTCTTGCTCCCGACGGAGACTCGAGTTCGTGGGCCTTTGAACAAGGCTAGTCCGGCCACATATGTTGAAGGGTCAAACGGTCAGCCAGGCGTCAGTTTATGGTCATATATCAATGATCACAAACCCAGAGCCACCGAAAAAAAGAATGCTGTTTGTTATTCCATATCCGATAGGGTTCGGCAACAACCCCATTCTTTGTGTCGAGACGAACGTTCGTTCTCAGCTTCCAAATAACGATCGCACGGGTTTTCCAATGAGTTTTATACATAATGCATGTATAACAAATTTTTGGCTTTTCTTTTAATATTTTTATTTTCATTTCATTCTTATTTATTAATTTTGTGTTCGTGCGTGAGAGCAAATGAGAATGCGAACTTTAGCGCAATTTCTGTGGTCCGTGTGTGTTTCACAACACGTATATATGTGTGAGTTGAGGAACGTGTACGGATGTGCGTGTATGAGTGAATGTGTGTGCGTGCATGCAGATGAGAACATTCCATCCGTTAGCACAGCTTCTATTGTTCGTGTGTGTTTTGTGTCTTTACGTGTGTGTGCGTGCGTGAGAGTATGAATATGTACCTGTGTGTGTGTGTGTGTGTGTGTGTGTGTGTGTGTGTACGCGTGCGTAAGTGTCTATTTGTGTTTCAGTAATCTTGTGTGCTTGTGTGTGTGTGTATGCCTATGCCCTTATTATCCATATATATGTTTATGTGTTTGTAGCGATGAGCTGTGTGAATCTGCTGCTGACAACCTTTTGATTGCAGTCAATGACCTGACCAAACAATCGTATTCTCCCTCTTTCTTAACCTGGACATTTCTTCCATTCAAAACCGCCTCCCTTGGTGCTTTATTTCTCTTTCTTCCCAACTCGCAATCTCCCAAATTTTCGTCTTCTCTTTGTTTCAACACTGTTTTATTTCTGGCCACTCTTATTTTCTATCGTTCTCTTCTGTTTCAACCATTAGCCATTGTTCATATCTGTTGATCAGGTTTCAGTCAGATATTGTCCGTGCATGCATAAATCCCAGGTTCTCCATTACTTAGATCGCTCACCTGGATATCAGCTAAAATAGATTTCCAATCACTCTCCCTCCCCAACTCCTTCGAATACATATCACTTCTCCTCCCAATCTTCGAACTCCCCCAACTACCACCAACTCTTCGACTATATCCGTTTCTGCTTTATGGACATCTAACTCGTTTTACCCTTCTCGGAAGTCAACAACCTTAATGGCTTCAACGCCCACAACACTTCTTGGTTCTCACAATCACACGGATGACCACGGTGCAGAAAACGAATTTTTCACAGCCCCTAATTTTGCACAAAAACCAATTTCATATTATTTCCCATGCATCTCTTGGGTCGTCGGAGCATTTTCATACTCGGATTGTCCATCACATATCCAGATACTACACAAAACAACCCACCCATTGGACACTAAAAGTTCAAATCAGCTGCTGCTTGTTCGGAGTTCTACTATACCTATAACAACTACATACATACGGCAATACTCATGCTTCATCTCAATCTATCAGAAACAACTAAACGGGTGACTGAAAGCATCGTCAAAGAATAAGCTTCGCACAATCAAAATGCACAGCTTAAACTTATCTTTTGAGCTGGTTGGCTCTTCTGCTTTTTATCCCTTTGGGTCTCAAATTTGTAAAAGATCTCTTCAATTTTTTTTGTTGCAAACATGGCGTCGGTTTACACAATAGAGGTAGCAGGTGACTCACAAAGAAAGGTGCAGCACATGAAACGGGACGGAGAACGATTCTCAAGCGTTGTGAGTTCAAAGTCCAAGTAATTATGCCACTGCTAGAGCAGCAAACGATAGAACAGGAACAACAACTACTACTACCACCACCACCACCATCAATACTACTACTACTACATTGATAAAAGCATCAACAACAACAGCAGCAGCAGCAGCAACGGTTACTAAGATGGCATTCTGCTCCTAGAAGGGGAGGTGTGTTTTCACTAGAGCGACTGTCGAATCCTTGCAGGAGTTTTAATAGCTCATCACCGGAGACGGCTACGAAAGTGCATGTAGAAATGGGTCCTTGCGATATATGGCAGGAGATCGAACACATATCAAGGTAGTTCAGTGGTGTCGAGGTTCTATTTAAGACCGAGACACTAGCAGTAAAACATTCAGTGGTCACTCGCCTTAATTATTTGGGAAGACGAGCAGTAAAAGTAACAATGACAGAGTTGCTTTCAGAATTAGATCTCTGGTGGATATTGGCATGTATAGTGTTGTAGGGAAGCGTTACATGACTGGATGTGAATAGAACGATGAAAAGCCTGAGCATATGGAAAGTATCCCAAACATCACATACAACATACAATTTGAAGTCATCCATAGGCCAAAAATGGTTTACTATCCCCCTATGGAGTGTGTTCTTCTGGCTTAGCATATCAGTTAAAGGTTTTAACGCAAAATAAAAGGAGCTGAAAGATAATGTGGTTTGATTTTGTCCATTTGATACTTAGGTCGTTATCTGCAGAACATTTTTCATTTGCTTATTTACTTCGTTTGTATATTATAACATGTATTAGTAGTAGTAGTAATTGTAATTATTATTAGTTACTACTAATGCTTCCAGAATCCACGTTTATGGAATAATTTCTAAGCCACCTGGTAACCAACATATGCTATACTCAAACCCTTGTTCCTCATTCTACAGTCTTTGATTATGGCTTTATTGATCAGTAATTGATTCTTTGCAGCCATGCAACCTTAGCAACACCCTTATACTCTTCGAGAAGTTTGTTAATTCGTCCAAATATTTATTTTTCCTCGCGTTGTTATTGCAGAAAAGAGGTTATGAGTCATTAGGATTTAATGTTTACTGATTTTTTAGTCATGGAAACGAAGATGGTTTTCTCTTCAGGTTTGTGTCTGATTCGTTGATATGAAGAATCTTGTTCGTGGTGATGACTTCGGGAATCATAATTCTTCAACTTGCAGTTTTTGCTGCATTTAATTTCTATTTTCTTTTTACCAAGCTCTTGAAGCTAATACTGTCATTTTTCATACCAACAGAATATGATTTAACGAAGATCCCTTTTTTCAGCCGTTCTTTGATTTCGGATTTTCTTTCTACGTTGTAGTTCAGTAGTGTTTGTCTCTACTCTCGTTCTCTTATTGAGTTCATTAAAGAGTGAGAGTCAAGTATCTCTTATTTTCTCTATCTTTCTCTGTATATTTCATCACTATTTTGTTTTCTTGGGTTTGGGTATACTTCCTCCTCTTCCTTCTCCTGTATATGTAGATCAAAGGGAGTAATCCCTGCTTTCTTTCGGAGCAACAATGGCAGCTACATGTACAATGTTAATTTGATTACATTGGCGTTCATGTTCGTTTTCATTAAGTCCTTCATAGCTTCGCCATTTTTATTGTTGTTGCTTCATTTTTGTAGCTTTTTTATTTTTGCTCAACACATTCGTTGGTCCACAGGAATAGTTATTGCTTTAATTGTTTTCGCCTTACGATTGTCATGTTCATGTTTGCAGCTTTATAATCACCAATTCTTGAATATTCTTCATATTCCATTTTATTTATATTTTTGTTTGAGCTGTATAGGTTTCTCTTTTTTTTTTTAACCAATATTCCGCAGTTTTTCTGGAGTTTGGTTTCATTATTGGTTTCGTTTTTGGCTTTGCATTCCATCTTTTTATTCGTGTTATTCCTATCCCTCAGGATATATTTCTCATAGTTTCTATGTTTATTACTTCTTACTTGTATTTTCATTATGTATTCTTTCAATTCTTGTATTTTTATTCCTAATACTTTTTGACTTTGATGAAGTATCTTGGCTTGTTACTTAATCCGTGGAGGTTCAATATTATGTTCAGATCCGGGTTATTTGTTCTTCAAATTTTACACGAATGCATTACCGCAGTATAATCTACGCATACTTTCTTGGTCACTTTTTTTAGCAATCTTCATCATTTAGCCTCATCATTACCATCATATTACCATTCCAGTCGAGACAGACTTCACAATTCCTCTCCTGTGTTACCACGATAAGATTTCGCACACACACCCAGTTGCTGAAGGTGTCATTCAGATAGAAAAGCATACAGTTTTTCCTAGCAACCAATCAAGAACCTCCAATGATGCTAACTCAATTTTAAACTAAAGCAGCACCCAGCAAATTGTATTATTTGTTTATAAAATGAGTGATTAAGTTCCATAAATTTTATTTAGCTTTAGAAGCGTTTACTCTGAAGGATTTTGCATCCTACGTGGAAACCGAATGTAAAAATCATTGAACAATGTTGAAGTCTCACAGAAAACATCCATAACTCTCAGCCATAAAAGAAATGGCTCTAAGCTATAAAAGACATGGCTCTCAGCCATAAAAGAGAACTGGCTCAATGGCATCACAAAAGACGTTGGTTTTTAACGGATCGGCTTAAAACACATGTAGAATATTTTTAAGAAATTTACATGCATAACGTGTTTATATTTTTAGATGAGAACGTGTTGAAAAGTTTATTTGCATGTACTCATGCGTATTTCCGCAATTATTTATGTACATATGCGATTGCACATATTTAGTGCATGTTGTATACGACAGGTGCATGCATACATACGTGTGTGCACAGACACATGAGATGTGTATGGCAGCATTTTGGTTAAATTTGAGTCTCAGTGACATTGTTATGTGCACGTATGTGAATCTAATAATTCCGTCTTGGTCGTTAGTTTTCCTTACAGGGATCTACTCTGTCCCGGATTTGTGCAAAGTTCCCGGCTTATTGCTGAAGTCATATCGCACCAACACTAGATATGAGTTGTCAGAACAGAAGAGTAGATTCTGTTCGCCATCTTGTCACAGCTTTTCTTTTCTTTTTTCTTTTTCTTTTTTTTCTTTTTTAGTTTTCAATCCAAAATGGTTGACAAAACGGGGACGTCAGCACGCCTGGAAAATTTTGGTTTAAGCTAATTGCTTTCAGCTGAGTGAATTAAATTACACACGTACACACACACACGACCATACATACACGCAAATATATGATGTGGTAATACATGTATACACTATTCTATAAGCATATATACATACATGTGTATGTATGTATGCACGAATGTATATGCTTGTGTGCGTGTGTGTGTGTGTGTGTGTGTGTGTGTGTGTGTGTGTGTGTGTGTGTGTGTGTGTGTGTGTGTGTGTGTGTGTGTGTGTGTGCGTGCGTGCACCTGTGTTACTTCCCTGTCGTTAAATTGCTTAATTGTCTGATCTATTAAGAAGCTGTCAAAATCAAAATATGTCTGTACTGCTTGCTTTCAGTTGTACAGGTGGTGGCGCTGCCAGCGACACTTTAAACGCTCATGGCGGTTTGTGTGGTAGGGGGTTCTTTTCTATAGTAATAGCAACACCAGCAGCAACAGCAGCAGTAGTAGTAGTATTAATAGTAGTAGTAACAGTTGTAGTAATAGTAGTAGTAGTTAATTTTATGTTACTTTTTACTATTAAATATCTTTATTAAATGATAGCTTGAATGTTCAGTCTGAGTTCTGTATTTTAATTATTGGTAATTTGCATGCAAAGATTATGTTTGGGAGCTTGTATTCTCCTAATTGCATTCGCCAATGGCTTCCTACTTAAAACTGAAGTGTGATGTATCTTATCTTTCATATAGATTTATAATTACAGCAGTGGGCGAACTATTTCTCCTTTCTTTTCTCTTTCTTTCTACCACTTCCTCTCCTAACCACCGGGTTTCTATTTCAAAATATGTATGTGCATACACACATACGCACACGCATATATATATATATATATATATATATATATATATATATATATATATATATATATATATATATATATGTATGTATGTATGTATGTATGTATATGAATACACACACACACACACACACATATATATATATATATATATATATATATATATATATATATATATATATATATATGTATGTATGTATGTATGTATGTATGTATGTATGTATGTATGTATGTATATGTATATATACACACACAGAAATAGAGAGAAAAAGTACTTACCATAAGTACACGTACACAGTACTCTCTATCTTCATCGTTTCTGCATCTTACTAATAAATAGTTGAATAGATACGGATAAATACATACATACATACATATATATATATATATATATATATATATATATATATATATATATATATATATGCGTGTGCGTGTGTGTTTGTGTATATATGCAATGCATCTTCGTTTATAAATAATTAGTATAAAATATTCATTTAATATATAATTTATGTATAATATATTCAAAATATATACGTATTTCTTTCTCTTTGATCTTTTATTTGTTTTAAGGCTGTGCTTACTTTTTTTAAGTTTGGTCTTAACTGTATCTTTTGCCGAACCACTAAGTTACAGCGATACAGACAAGCCAACGCTAGTTATCAAGCAGTGGTGGGGAACAAATACAAACGCAAAGACACACACACACTTACACGCTCACACACACACACACACACACACACACACACACACACACACAAATACGTATATATATGTGTTCATATATATACATGTGTGTGTGCATATACACTATGTACTCCTGTCAGTCCCCGTCTTCCAAATCCGACTAAAATTGAATTGGCCGGCCGGAGCCTATTGAAGAAGAAACTCGCCCAAGATCCCATGCAGTGTGACTAAACCGGGGACCTTGGGGTTTGGAAGTAAACGCCTTACCACAAAGCCACGCCTGGCTCCCTGGCCTTTTTTTTACTCTTCGGTATTATCTTTCAAGAATACAGTTCTATATTTAAGATATGAGAAACTATGAAGGCTGGAGGGTATATCAGCCGAAACGTTGTGTTAACAACAAACAAGATGAGGACAAATATACGTCAAACGTAAATAATGTAAATATCTTCCAAGAATTTCGAGGCTTTATGTTCTCTGGCATGCTCTGATAAGTCACTATGTTCCAAGTGTCTCTAATCAAATTATTTTCATGAAAGTAATTAATAAATTACTGAAACCATGCATTCATTTATTGAATACCAAGCACTTTTATTATGCGGCTCTTTTTAAGGAGGCAACGTGAGCATAGAAGTTTGAAAAGAAAATATCTCCGGTTATCTCCCCTTCTATATAATATCTTCTGAAATCCAATATTTTAGGGGCGATCACTTCCTCTATATTTCATCGATCTTGGTCTCCTCAGCAGGATTCGAACTCAGAAAGCAATAAAACGTGGCTTATTATTCGATTTGCCAATGATTCTCCTCCCGGTTCTTGGTATACAGAATAATAAAAATATTATTATTATTATTAATGACATACAACAGAGACGGCTAAATATGCTTTAAGCATGTAAATGTATTAGAAATAGTTAATATACTTTCACATACAGTTTGACTTGTGTCGGTAGAATATTGATAAAGATCTTTTACATGTAGCCATTTCGTTATGCTAAGCAATGTCTCACTTGCGGCGAATGAATCCAAGGTTTATGTCCGTTTCAATCTGATAGGAAAGATGATACAACCGTTTAGTCCACCTCCGGAAACACCGATAGATTACATCAGATCGAGGCTTATATTACTTTTTTTTAAAGTTTCTATTTCATTTATCTTTCCTTATCAGCTTCCAAATCTTAATTTTCTCCTTCTCATATTACACACACAGCCACACACACTACATACTTGTTATGTCATTACATAACATACAGACGCACATTCATACACCATGCAGTTCTGATATATTTCTCTTGACAAAAGCGGCGACCTGGCACAACCGTTAGCACGTCGGGCAAAATATTTAGCAGCGTTCCTTCCAGCGCTTTAGATTCTGAGTTCAAATTACACCGAGATCAGATTTGTCTTTCAGCCTTTCGGGGTTGATAAAATAAGTACCAGTCAGATACGGGAGTTGATCTAAATCGACTTGCCTCCTCCTGCCAAAATTACTGGCTTTCTGACCAGAATTAGAAAGTATTTACGTACTGAGTTCCAATGCTGCCGAGGTCGACTTTTCCTCTCGTTCTTTCGGGGACCGATCAAAAGGAAATATTACTCTTGACATAACAACTGTTTCAAACCTGTTTCAAATTCCATTTAAACTCTAGATTTACTCATATCACTAACAATAAAAGGTATGAGCGATGCAGTGCACGCCCTCTCTAAAGAAATCCTAAAATATGGGGTCTTTGTGCGTAGAACAAAAACCATTGACAATATAATCTTCCGTGGCAGCTTGTAATTAAAATACATTTTTCACTATAGACTGATAATCCTTGGATTACGACTAACAAACCACCCAACAAAAGCTTAATGACTAAGATAATTGTCTTGTTATCTGAATTTGACTCATCAATGTTTTGGATTGAGCGCTCCTTGCTGCTACTGTGAGGGAAGACAAAAGTTATACAAAGCTAAATGGGCTAACCCAATCAGTGGACTATTCAAAGCATATACTTTTATAACAAAGAAGGTTTGCTGTATGGATATAAAGGTTTTGAGGTCACCAGTGTTGCGGTTTGCTGACACCACCACCTTAACGTTGTCCGTTGGTTATTAGTGCAACAAAAGTTGATCTCACGTCGGGTTGACTCCATAGTTCTTGGTTGAAGATGACGAAGTCGGCGACGGTAGCTGTTGATAACAGTATGTGGCAGACAGCCGTCTCCAACCGTGTTCGTGTGTTCGATAGCTGTGCTTTAAGATTATAAAGTTTTATTGTAACGGCGGGTTACACATCAATTGCCTTTGCCTAGAGTTCTGCGTAGAGATGTGTAGTGTTTAATAGAGATGTCTCTGGTATGTTAGCAGTAAATGAATGAATGCGTGAAGACATTAGTTGTATTTTGTGTCTATAGAAAGAGATTTAACCGGAATGTTTCTCGTTAGCATGAGATAGCGACATTGAGTTTGGACTATATTGCTAGCGCACGTGGAAGAAGAATATTCTTGTATGAGAGAGGCCCAGCGTTAACGCGATAGAACAAAGCTGCATGTCGGGTGTCCTTAGAAAAGCGAGACAAGAAACTTATGGAACTCGATTGAACAATGGCGGCAGGTTACATAATATTAGTGACAATCGGATGTAAGCGAGAATATGTTCTTGTCGGGAGAGTTTCTTCACTGTTTTATGTAAAGTTTTTCATACTCCTACTTGAGTCGTTTCTCATTGCTATGAACCCCGCTCATTTCAACAAGATACAACAGTTATAACAAGAGAGATCGCTGCACCGCGGTAGGGAGAATACTAACAGTTTCAGCCATCATACCGTCGTTTTCCCCTTTGTATAATGTATCTAGAACTACATTGTCCAATGCGCCCATTATTTAAGACAATATAATGTGATTTAAGGAAGATTTGGCTGCTATTTCTAGTAAGGCGAGAGGCGACATAAAAGCACTCTTCTTTATTCCCTGGCAATGAAACTGGCTGCACTTAACGGTGTCTTTTGATAATTTTCCACTTACATATTCTGTTCCGTCTCACCTACCGGGAGTCTCATGAAACGTCAACTGACTGTCGGTAACCAAGAGTGATTTAGTCTTGCAGCTCGTCAGCACTGTTAAATAGACACGGTTGATTGGTTAACTTCGAAGTGTGACTAATGTTTTCGTATGTTTCGACGGAAATACAACACAGAAGGCTTAACTGCAGCTACTAAACAGATGCAACTAAAGTGGTTTCTAATTGATTCTTAAAAACAAGACTTCAAGAACGAAAATGCATCGAAGAGGTGAACAATACACACACACACACACACACACACACACACACACACACACACACACATGTATGTATGCATGCAAGTGTGTGTGTGTGTGTGTGTGTATGTGTGTGTGTGTGTGTGTGTGTGTGTGTGTGTGTGTGTGTGTGTGTGTGTGTGTGTGTGTGTGTGTGTGTGTGTGTGTGTATTGCGTCGCCCTCTTTGTGTATAACATTCATAAAAATCTTCAATTTCCAAATTACATTTTTCATATATTTTACATTTACAAAATATATTTTAAAATATTCTAACTGAAAATTAGATTTTCTATCATCCACATAAAATCTATTAAAAGTGACATTTTACAATATGTCATATGTCAACGTTTTTACTTTTTCAACAGCTCAGATATTTTTACCATTCAATGGAATCCACAGAGTTTTATGTTTCAGTTCTGAGAGCTTAGCTTATTCATGTTACATTTATATATTACAGCATTCGCGAGTGGAGGCCACAGCCGTCCTGCTGGTTGGGTGTATCCACGGAACAACCGCTTTTGCGTTGTTGCTGCCTTTGTTATTGTCAGACGTGGGTATGTGGGTGAGAAGCTTGCTTCTTCGCGACCATGGAGTCTTGGGTTCAGTCCCACTGCGTGGCACCTTCGGTAGGTGTCTTCTATTATAGTCCAAATCCGACCAAAGTTTTGTGATTGGATTCGGTAGGCGGAAGCTGAAAGGCGCCCATTGTATATGTGTGTGTGTGCATGTGTGTATGTATGTAAGTATCTGTGTGCGTGTATGCATCTATGTGTGTGTTTGCGAGACATTCCTGCAGATGACAAACTCTGTCCTGATCAAACCGAGAAAGACTTCATTTGGGGCGTAGCAGGAAACGAGACGTTTCCACCATTATATGTTCGAAAAAAAGGAAAGGCTACCGAAGAGGAAGAAAGATGTTGTTTGCTTGTCCTGCACCGCCTTTTGGGCGTTGAAGCTCGATTCTGAAGCTGATTCCATCAAAATGCCGTTGGGGAAAATATCACTGTCAGATACATCCTGGGTCATTTACTGCATTGACAATTTGGGGGTTGACTGTGCATTGGGAAATTAGTAGCCGTTTGGGTGACCGTTTTAAGGAACGTTTACTGAAGATCCGATGCAACAACACCGAACCACTTATATTTGTGTTCACTCAAATCAGTGATCACTCAGATCCCACGAGTCCACTTCTCAAAGCTACAACCACTTCCAGCATTTGGGAATTTATACGACACCATATCATTCTTATACTCCAGCTTAACCGTCAACAAGAATTTATTATTCGCTTAAAAATCAACTTTCTTTGCCAGTCTTACTTTTCTTTCAAACACACAAACACACACACACACACACACACACACAAACATCTCACTCATACTTCGTTTCACTACAACACCTCGCATGCTCACTTACATTCCTTCCCTTGCATTTCACTCTTCTTTGCAAAATACAACTTTTTACCCACTCCATTACTTCAAATTTGCTATTCAATCACTCTATACATCAAAATAAACACCGTTTTTATATTTTCTATATATTTTCCTTTCATTAGTCTTTTCTTTCTTTCTCTTCTCTTTTTCTTGTATCACAGCATCAAATACATTCACTTTGTATCTTATCCACCGGTGTGTGCTTTTTTTTTTCTTTCTATTACCTGCTACTCGATTTCTTCCTGGTTATTAATTATTTACTGCATCACATTGATGCAGACTTAACCTAAATCATCTCTTGGTTTTTTTCTTATGATTAGCAACAGTTGGATATCTTGGATTTTAATAAATTTATAAACTCTGCCATATGTACTCTGTACTTTTTCTCATCTTCAAGTGGAAACGCTCATGTATGTATATATATATATATATATATATATATATATATATATATATATATATATATATATATATATATATATACACGGATGTATATGTAGTCTTCAGTCTCCACCTTTCATTTTCTCTTCTCTCTTTCTCTGTATGGAGAGATACAGAGATGAGTGTATTACAAAGAGGAGAAAGTGGAAAAGGTCATATATATGTATACATATATACATACAAAACAGCAGACTTCATCCAACATTTTATATTCATTATTCATGATTCCATTTACTACTCATTTCTTAATTTCAAAAGCAGACTCTTCGTCTTAGAGGAAGTTAATAACATTTCAGTTATATGCCGATAGCTGCAGGCCTTTTACAAAATGCCTTATACTTACACACCTTGAACAGTGTATTTTTGGATAACACACACACACACACACACACACACACACACACACACACACACACACACACACACACACACACACACATACACACACACATATATGCTTTATAAACCAATATCAGCCACTTGAGACGCAACGCTTCACGCACTAATATCTTTCAAACACAGCTACTTCTCCAACGCCCGCTTGTTGCTTCTTTCTCGTCTGTTAAACTATCTAACACTATTGCATTTACCTAATCCACATTTATACACTCGTTTTTATTTATGGTTTACATCCGATCCAGGTTTCCTACAAAATTCCCAGTCCGTTCTAACCCATTCCAATCCAACTCTACCCTTGTTTCCCCAAAATTCCACCGTTTAGGACGCCCTTCCAATATATATATATATATATATATATATATATATATATATTACTCTGTGAAGCTTAATTTAATTTTAATTTTTAAAAAATTGATTTTAATTGAGTTTTTACTTGTAATTTGGGATTTTATCCCAGATGTGAACACAGGATTTGCGGTTGCTTTCGGACAATTCATGAGGCACCCATTTTCCAAGTTTAGGAACCTTTTCAAATTGTTGAA
>NC_142940.1:61788212-61790712 GCF_046866305.1 Octopus bimaculoides
CGACGATGGTGGAGGTGGTGGTGGTGGTGGTGGTGGCAGCGGCAGTGATAGTGGTGGCGGTGGTGGCGGTGGTAGAAGCAATGGTAATCCTAATGGTATGGCACTGACCGTGCTACAGGACGTGATAACAAGAATATTGGGAATAATAGCAGTTGTAGTAATGGGAGGAGGAATAAGGAGGAGGGGGAGCATGAAGGAGATGACGATGATGATGACGATGATGATGATGATGATGATGACGATGACGATGATGACGGTGGTGAAGATTTTCCTGGATTTTCATGAATTATGAAAAATAAACTATAAAATATCTATGCAGTGTGTTCACCACTGCAAGTAATGCACGCACACATACACACGCGTGCACACGCCTACATTCACACACACACACAAAACATACATACAGACACACATACAGTGACACAGGTGTGTATCTAACACACTTCTAATCCATGTATACACATATACACACACGTGAAAGCGATATACGCATAATCATAAATTACCCGTATAGCGTGTGCTAAATATACATAAAAACGTACACACACACACACACACACACACACACACACACACACACGAACTTACATACAAAGCTACAGACAGTTATACACTCGTCCTTATAATATACACTATACCTTATACACCCGTATATATATATGCACACATAAACGCATACACACACACAAATACTGTGTATATACTACACACATAAACCCTATAGAAACCAACACAAAAGCACAAATATACACCCACACATTTTAAGTTAAACACACACCCGTCTACACACAGGATCTACACCAACCGCACACACGCGCTCCACATATAAACACACTGTACACACACGTACACACATACATATATATACATTACACACACGTGCATATACACCATTGCACACACACGTTTCCATAAACACACTCTGCACATATATACATACACACACACTAGACATATACATACACTACAGACACCCGGCCCATACACACATATATACACACATATATATACACACACTATACACACATCAAAGATTAAAAACGGCTCACTTCAAACCCCTGTATGTTTATATTTTCAATGTAACAGTTGACTTTTCGCTCCATAAATTAAAAATCTCTCACTAAAAAACCATAGAAAAACAACAACAAATAAACTATTTTCTAACAATTTTAATTAGCAATAATAATAATAATAATAATAATAATAATAATAATAATAATGATGATGATGATGATGATGATGATGATAATAAAACTAGAGGGACCTCGTTTATGTAGTGATTTAGTTAATGTGTGCCAATGGTGTTGGGGCTGCTGTTGTCTTTGTGGGAAGATGGCGGCGGCGGCGATGTTAGCGTGGTGGTGGTGGTTGTGGTGGTGGTGGTCGTGGTGACTGTTGTTGTTGTTGGAGTGACGGTGTCTTTTTGGTGTTTGGGGTGGTAGCAATGGCTATGTTGAAGATGAAGGTAATGGTGGTGGTAGTGGCTGTTGATGTGGTAGGGGAGGCTCGGTGTCGGCGGCGGCGGCGGCGGCGGCGGCGGTGGTGGTGGTGGCGGTGGTGCCTGTTGATGCGGAGTCAGTGTCGGCGGCGGCGGTGTTGGCTGTTGTTGTTGTTGTTGTTGTGATAGTGATTGGGATTTCGTAGCTGTGGTTGTTGTTGTTGTTGTATTTATTCCTGTTGCTGTTGTTCCTGTTGTTGTGTGTTATCGATGTTGGTGTGATTGTTGTTGTTGTCGTTATTTTTGTTATTTCTTTTATTATTAT
This sequence comes from Octopus bimaculoides, assembly GCF_046866305.1. NCBI lineage: Eukaryota > Metazoa > Mollusca > Cephalopoda > Octopoda > Octopodidae > Octopus > Octopus bimaculoides. The sequence continues at coordinate 61,789,976 of NC_142940.1, forward strand.
TATTATTGTCGTTACTGACATTTCTGTTTGTTATTGTTGTTGGGGGGGGGGGTGATAGCGGTGGTGGCTGCTGCTGCTGCTGCTGTTGTTCTTGTTGTTGTTGTTGTTGTTGCAGCTAACTTTATTTTTGCTTTAGCTTCCAGTTTTTCTTCTTTTTTTTTTCGTTTCGTTTTCTATTCTTTCATAAACTATTCCAAAAAATTATCTTTTGTGTATTCACCCGAGATTAAATAATGACGAACTTCCAGCAAAAATGTTTTTCTTTGTTATGTATGTCTTTGCTTTGATTTTTTGACTTTTAATTTTTAATTGCAGTTTTTTTGTTTTTTCTCCAGTTTTTGTAGGGGTTATGTGTGTATGGAGGAGGGAGGCAGTTCGTTGCTTTTATTCTACATGGAGTTTAAAATTATTTAGCTTGTTAAAGTTATGGCGGTGATAGTCTTATGTGTTTTTCCTATGTGTTTTAATGTTTTTTTATCTTCTGCTTACTCAGGCAGGGTACTGTTTTAGGAAGCTTTTGAGAGAAAGAAAAATATATGTTACCTTATAGATTCACGGGCAAATCATGATAATTATGGATTGGGAGAAACGGTTGAGCGACTCGGAATTACGTCCCTTTATACTCTGAGTTCAAACTAAGCTAAACTGAACTTAGAACAGCAGATTTCCGTAGATTTTGCGTGAATGAAAAGCTCAGAAAGCTGGGTCTCAGTTGTTACAAAATACTTGTGAGGTTC